>NC_074701.1:20072984-20192984 GCF_029448725.1 Salvelinus fontinalis | reverse complement strand
GATACTAGTGTTCAGGGTTGATGCTAGTGTTCAGGGTTGATGCTAGTGTTCAGGGTTGATACTAGTGTTCAGGGTTGTTACTAGTGTTCAGGGTTGATACTAGTGTTCAGGGTTGATACTAGTGTTCAGGGTTGATACTAGTGTTCAGGGTTGATGCTAGTGTTCAGGGTTGATACTAGTGTTCAGGGTTGTTACTAGTGTTCAGGGTTGATACTAGTGTTCAGGGTTGATACTAGTGTTCAGGGTTGATACTAGTGTTCAGGGTTGTTACTAGTGTTCAGGATTGATACCAGTGTTCAGGGTTGATACTAGCGTTCAGGGGTGATACTAGTGTTCAGGGTTGTTGCTAGTGTTCAGGGTTGATGCTAGTTTTCATGGTTGATGCTAGTGTTCAGGGTTGATGCTAGTGTTCAGGGTTGATACTAGTGTTCAGGGTTGATACTAGTGTTCAGGGTTGTTACTAGTGTTCAGGGTTGATACTAGTGTTCAGGGTTGATACTAGTGTTCAGGGTTGATACTAGTGTTCAGGGTTGATACTAGTGTTCAGGGTTGATACTAGTGTTCAGGGTTGTTACTAGTGTTCAGGATTGATACCAGTGTTAAGGGTTGATACTAGCGTTCAGGGGTGATACTAGTGTTCAGGGTTGTTGCTAGTGTTCAGGGTTGATGCTAGTTTTCATGGTTGATGCTAGTGTTCAGGGTTGATGCTAGTGTTCAGGGTTGATACTAGTGTTCAGGGTTGATACTAGTGTTCAGGGTTGATACTAGTGTTCAGGGTTGTTACTAGTGTTCAGGGTTGATGTAATACTAGTGTTCAGGGTTGATACTAGTGTTCAGGGTTGATACTAGTGTTCAGGGTTGATACTAGTGTTCAGGGTTGATACTAGTGTTCAGGGTTGATACTAGTGTTCAGGGTTGTTACTAGTGTTCAGGGTTGATACTGGTGTTCAGGGTTGATACTAGTGTTCAGGGTTGATACTAGTGTTCAGGGTTGTTACTAGTGTTCAGTGTTGTTATTAGTGTTCAGGGTTGATTCTAGTGTTCAGGGTTGATACTAGTGTTCAGGGTTGTTACTAGTGTTCCCGGTTGTTACTAGTGTTCAGGGTTGATACTAGTGTTCAGGGTTGATCCTAGTGTTCAGGGTTGTTACTAGTGTTCAGGGTTGATACTAGTGTTCAGGATTGATACTAGTGCTGGTGGTGGACGTAGTGTTCAGGGTTGATACTAGTATTCAGGGTTGATACTAGTGTTCAGGGTTGATGCTAGTGTTCAGGATTGATACTAGTGCTGGTGGTGGACGTAGTGTTCCGGGTTGATACTAGTGTTCAGGGTTGATACTAGTGTTCAGGGTTGTTACTAGTGTTCAGGGTTGATACTAGTGTTCAGGGTTGTTACTAGTGTTCAGGGTTGATACTAGTGTTCAGGGTTGATACTAGTGTTCAGGGTTGATACTAGTGTTCAGGATTGATACTAGTGCTGGTGGTGGACGTAGTGTTCAGGGTTGATACTAGTATTCAGGGTTGATACTAGTGTTCAGGGTTGATGCTAGTGTTCAGGTATGATACTAGTGCTGGTGGTGGACGTAGTGTTCCGGGTTGATACTAGTGTTCAGGGTTGATACTAGTGTTCAGGGTTGTTACTAGTGTTCAGTGTTGTTATTAATGTTCAGGGTTGATACTAGTGTTCAGGATTGATACTAGTGTTCAGGGTTGTTACTAGTGTTCCCGGTTGTTACTAGTGTTCAGGGTTGATACTAGTGTTCAGGGTTGATACTAGTGTTCAGGGTTGTTACTAGTGTTCAGGGTTGATACTAGTGTTCAGGATTGATACTAGTGCTGGTGGTGGACGTAGTGTTCAGGGTTGATATTAGTATTCAGGGTTGATACTAGTGTTCAGGGTTGATGCTAGTGTTCAGGTATGATACTAGTGCTGGTGGTGGACGTGTGTTCCGGGTTGATACTAGTGTTCAGGGTTGATACTAGTGTTCAGGGTTGTTACTAGTGTTCAGGGTTGATACTAGTGTTCAGGGTTGTTACTAGTGTTCAGGGTTGATACTAGTGTTCAGGGTTGTTACTAGTGTTCAGGGTTGATACTAGTGTTCAGGATTGATACTAGTGCTGGTGGTGGACGTATTGTTCCGGGTTGATACTAGTGTTCAGGGTTGATACTAGTGTTCAGGGTTGTTACTAGTGTTCAGGGTTGATACTAGTGTTCAGGGTTGATACTAGTGTTCAGGGTTGATACTAGTGTTCAGGGTTGATACTAGTGTTCAGGGTTGATACTAGTGTTCAGGGTTGATACTAGTGTTCAGGGTTGATGCTAGTGTTCAGGATTGATACTAGTGTTCAGGGTTGATATTAGTGTTCAGGGTTGATACTAGTGTTCAGGGTTGATACTAGTGTTCAGGGTTGTTACTAGTGTTCAGGGTTGTTACTAGTGTTCAGAGTTGATACTAGTGTTCAGGGTTGATACTAGTGTTCAGGTTGATACTATTGTTCAGGGTTGATACTAGTGTTGGTGGTGGACGCAGTGTTCAGGGTTGATATTAGTGTTCAGGGTTGAAATTAGTGTTCAGGGTTGATACTAGTGTTCAGGTTTGATACTAGTGTTCAGGGTTGTTACTAGTGTTCAGGGTTGATACTAGTGTTCAGGTTTGATACTAGTGTTCAGGGTTGTTACTAGTGTTCAGGGTTGTTACTAGTGTTCAGGGTTGTTACTAGTGTTCAGAGTTGATACTAGTGTTCAGGGTTGATACTAGTGTTCAGGGTTGATACTATTGTTCAGGGTTGATACTAGTGTTGGTGGTGGACGCAGTTTTCAGGGTTGATACTAGTGTTCAGGGTTGATACTAGTGTTCAGGGTTGATACTAGTGTTCAGGGTTGATACTAGTGTTGGTCGTGGACGCAGTGTTCAGGGTTGATACTAGTGTTCAGGGTTGATACTAGTGTTCAGGGTTGATACTAGTGTTCAGGGTTGATACTAGTGCTGGTGGTGGACGCAGTGTTCAGGGTTGATACTAGTGTTCAGGGTTGATACTAGTGTTCAGGGTTGATACTAGTGCTGGTGGTGGACGCAGTGTTCAGGGTTGATACTAGTGTTCAGGGTTGATACTAGTGTTCAGGGTTGATACTAGTGTTCAGGGTTGTTACTAGTGTTCAGGGTTGATACTAGTGTTCAGGGTTGTTACTAGTGTTCAGGGTTGATACTAGTGTTCAGGGTTGATACTAGTGTTCAGGGTTGTTACTAGTGTTCAGGATTGATACCAGTGTTCAGGGTTGTTACTAGTGTTCAGGGTTGATCCTAGTGTTCAGGGTTGTTGCTAGTGTTCAGGGTTGATGCTAGTGTTCAGGGTTGATACTGGTGTTCAGGGTTGATACTGGTGTTCAGGGTTGATACTAGTGTTCAGGGTTGATGCTAGTGTTCAGGGTTGATGCTAGTGTTCAGGGTTGATCCTAGTGTTCAGGGTTGATACTAGTGTTCAGGGCTGATGTAATACTAGTGTTCAGGGTTGATACTAGTGTTCAGGGTTGATACTAGTGTTCAGGGTTGATCCTAGTGTTCAGGATTGATACTAGTGTTCAGGGTTGATGTAATACTAGTGTTCAGGGTTGATACTAGTGTTCAGGGTTGATACTAGTGTTCAGGGTTGATACTAGTGTTCAGGGTTGATACTGGTGTTCAGGGTTGATACTGGTGTTCAGGGTTGATACTAGTGTTCAGGGTTGTTACTAGTGTTCAGGGTTGATACTAGTGTTCAGGGTTGATGCTAGTGTTCAGGGTTGATGCTAGTGTTCAGGGTTGATACTAGTGTTCAGGGTTGTTACTAGTGTTCAGGGTTGATACTAGTGTTCAGGGTTGATACTAGTGTTCAGGGTTGATACTAGTGTTCAGGGTTGATGCTAGTGTTCAGGGTTGATACTAGTGTTCAGGGTTGTTACTAGTGTTCAGGGTTGATACTAGTGTTCAGGGTTGATACTAGTGTTCAGGGTTGATACTAGTGTTCAGGGTTGTTACTAGTGTTCAGGATTGATACCAGTGTTCAGGGTTGATACTAGCGTTCAGGGGTGATACTAGTGTTCAGGGTTGTTGCTAGTGTTCAGGGTTGATGCTAGTTTTCATGGTTGATGCTAGTGTTCAGGGTTGATGCTAGTGTTCAGGGTTGATACTAGTGTTCAGGGTTGATACTAGTGTTCAGGATTGATACTAGTGTTCAGGGTTGTTACTAGTGTTCAGGGTTGATGTAATACTAGTGTTCAGGGTTGATACTAGTGTTCAGGGTTGATACTAGTGTTCAGGGTTGATACTAGTGTTCAGGGTTGATACTAGTGTTCAGGGTTGATACTAGTGTTCAGGGTTGATACTGGTGTTCAGGGTTGATACTAGTGTTCAGGGTTGATACTAGTGTTCAGGGTTGTTACTAGTGTTCAGTGTTGTTATTAGTGTTCAGGGTTGATTCTAGTGTTCAGGGTTGATACTAGTGTTCAGGGTTGTTACTAGTGTTCCCGGTTGTTACTAGTGTTCAGGGTTGATACTAGTGTTCAGGGTTGATCCTAGTGTTCAGGGTTGTTACTAGTGTTCAGGGTTGATACTAGTGTTCAGGATTGATACTAGTGCTGGTGGTGGACGTAGTGTTCAGGGTTGAGACTAGTATTCAGGGTTGATACTAGTGTTCAGGGTTGATGCTAGTGTTCAGGATTGATACTAGTGCTGGTGGTGGACGTAGTGTTCCGGGTTGATACTAGTGTTCAGGGTTGATACTAGTGTTCAGGGTTGTTACTAGTGTTCAGGGTTGATACTAGTGTTCAGGGTTGTTACTAGTGTTCAGGGTTGATACTAGTGTTCAGGGTTGATACTAGTGTTCAGGGTTGATACTAGTGTTCAGGATTGATACTAGTGCTGGTGGTGGACGTAGTGTTCAGGGTTGATACTAGTATTCAGGGTTGATACTAGTGTTCAGGGTTGATGCTAGTGTTCAGGTATGATACTAGTGCTGGTGGTGGACGTAGTGTTCCGGGTTGATACTAGTGTTCAGGGTTGATACTAGTGTTCAGGGTTGTTACTAGTGTTCAGTGTTGTTATTAATGTTCAGGGTTGATACTAGTGTTCAGGATTGATACTAGTGTTCAGGGTTGTTACTAGTGTTCCCGGTTGTTACTAGTGTTCAGGGTTGATACTAGTGTTCAGGGTTGATACTAGTGTTCAGGGTTGTTACTAGTGTTCAGAGTTGATACTAGTGTTCAGGATTGATACTAGTGCTGGTGGTGGACGTAGTGTTCAGGGTTGATATTAGTATTCAGGGTTGATACTAGTGTTCAGGGTTGATGCTAGTGTTCAGGTATGATACTAGTGCTGGTGGTGGACGTGTGTTCCGGGTTGATACTAGTGTTCAGGGTTGATACTAGTGTTCAGGGTTGTTACTAGTGTTCAGGGTTGATACTAGTGTTCAGGGTTGTTACTAGTGTTCAGGGTTGATACTAGTGTTCAGGGTTGTTACTAGTGTTCAGGGTTGATACTAGTGTTCAGGATTGATACTAGTGCTGGTGGTGGACGTATTGTTCCGGGTTGATACTAGTGTTCAGGGTTGATACTAGTGTTCAGGGTTGTTACTAGTGTTCAGGGTTGATACTAGTGTTCAGGGTTGATACTAGTGTTCAGGGTTGATACTAGTGTTCAGGGTTGATACTAGTGTTCAGGGTTGATACTAGTGTTCAGGGTTGATACTAGTGTTCAGGGTTGATGCTAGTGTTCAGGATTGATACTAGTGTTCAGGGTTGATATTAGTGTTCAGGGTTGATACTAGTGTTCAGGGTTGATACTAGTGTTCAGGGTTGTTACTAGTGTTCAGGGTTGTTACTAGTGTTCAGAGTTGATACTAGTGTTCAGGGTTGATACTAGTGTTCAGGTTGATACTATTGTTCAGGGTTGATACTAGTGTTGGTGGTGGACGCAGTGTTCAGGGTTGATATTAGTGTTCAGGGTTGATATTAGTGTTCAGGGTTGATACTAGTGTTCAGGTTTGATACTAGTGTTCAGGGTTGTTACTAGTGTTCAGGGTTGATACTAGTGTTCAGGTTTGATACTAGTGTTCAGGGTTGTTACTAGTGTTCAGGGTTGTTACTAGTGTTCAGGGTTGTTACTAGTGTTCAGAGTTGATACTAGTGTTCAGGGTTGATACTAGTGTTCAGGGTTGATACTATTGTTCAGGGTTGATACTAGTGTTGGTGGTGGACGCAGTTTTCAGGGTTGATACTAGTGTTCAGGGTTGATACTAGTGTTCAGGGTTGATACTAGTGTTCAGGGTTGATACTAGTTCTGGTGGTGGACGCAGTGTTCAGGGTTGATACTAGTGTTCAGGGTTGATACTAGTGTTCAGGGTTGATACTAGTGCTGGTGGTGGACGCAGTGTTCAGGGTTGATACTAGTGTTCAGGGTTGATACTAGTGTTCAGGGTTGATACTAGTGTTCAGGGTTGTTACTAGTGTTCAGGGTTGATACTAGTGTTCAGGGTTGTTACTAGTGTTCAGGGTTGATACTAGTGTTCAGGGTTGATACTAGTGTTCAGGGTTGTTACTAGTGTTCAGGATTGATACCAGTGTTCAGGGTTGTTACTAGTGTTCAGGGTTGATCCTAGTGTTCAGGGTTGTTGCTAGTGTTCAGGGTTGATGCTAGTGTTCAGGGTTGATACTGGTGTTCAGGGTTGATACTGGTGTTCAGGGTTGATACTAGTGTTCAGGGTTGATGCTAGTGTTCAGGGTTGATGCTAGTGTTCAGGGTTGATCCTAGTGTTCAGGGTTGATACTAGTGTTCAGGGTTGATGTAATACTAGTGTTCAGGGTTGATACTAGTGTTCAGGGTTGATACTAGTGTTCAGGGTTGATACTAGTGTTCAGGGTTGATACTAGTGTTCAGGGTTGATACTAGTGTTCAGGGTTGATACTAGTGTTCAGGGTTGATACTAGTGTTCAGGGTTGATACTGGTGTTCAGGGTTGATACTGGTGTTCAGGGTTGATACTGGTGTTCAGGGTTGATACTAGTGTTCAGGGTTGTTACTAGTGTTCAGGGTTGATACTAGTGTTCAGGGTTGATGCTAGTGTTCAGGGTTGATACTATTGTTCAGGGTTGATACTAGTGTTGGTGGTGGACGCAGTGTTCAGGGTTGATACTAGTGTTCAGGGTTGTTACTAGTGTTCAGTGTTGTTATTAATGTTCAGGGTTGATACTAGTGTTCAGGATTGATACTAGTGTTCAGGGTTGTTACTAGTGTTCCCGGTTGTTACTAGTGTTCAGGGTTGATACTAGTGTTCAGGGTTGATACTAGTGTTCAGGGTTGTTACTAGTGTTCAGGGTTGATACTAGTGTTCAGGATTGATACTAGTGCTGGTGGTGGACGTAGTGTTCAGGGTTGATATTAGTATTCAGGGTTGATACTAGTGTTCAGGGTTGATGCTAGTGTTCAGGTATGATACTAGTGCTGGTGGTGGACGTGTGTTCCGGGTTGATACTAGTGTTCAGGGTTGATACTAGTGTTCAGGGTTGTTACTAGTGTTCAGGGTTGATACTAGTGTTCAGGGTTGTTACTAGTGTTCAGGGTTGATACTAGTGTTCAGGGTTGTTACTAGTGTTCAGGGTTGATACTAGTGTTCAGGATTGATACTAGTGCTGGTGGTGGACGTATTGTTCCGGGTTGATACTAGTGTTCAGGGTTGATACTAGTGTTCAGGGTTGTTACTAGTGTTCAGGGTTGATACTAGTGTTCAGGGTTGATACTAGTGTTCAGGGTTGATACTAGTGTTCAGGGTTGATACTAGTGTTCAGGGTTGATACTAGTGTTCAGGGTTGATACTAGTGTTCAGGGTTGATGCTAGTGTTCAGGATTGATACTAGTGTTCAGGGTTGATATTAGTGTTCAGGGTTGATACTAGTGTTCAGGGTTGATACTAGTGTTCAGGGTTGTTACTAGTGTTCAGGGTTGTTACTAGTGTTCAGAGTTGATACTAGTGTTCAGGGTTGATACTAGTGTTCAGGTTGATACTATTGTTCAGGGTTGATACTAGTGTTGGTGGTGGACGCAGTGTTCAGGGTTGATATTAGTGTTCAGGGTTGATATTAGTGTTCAGGGTTGATACTAGTGTTCAGGTTTGATACTAGTGTTCAGGGTTGTTACTAGTGTTCAGGGTTGATACTAGTGTTCAGGTTTGATACTAGTGTTCAGGGTTGTTACTAGTGTTCAGGGTTGTTACTAGTGTTCAGGGTTGTTACTAGTGTTCAGAGTTGATACTAGTGTTCAGGGTTGATACTAGTGTTCAGGGTTGATACTATTGTTCAGGGTTGATACTAGTGTTGGTGGTGGACGCAGTTTTCAGGGTTGATACTAGTGTTCAGGGTTGATACTAGTGTTCAGGGTTGATACTAGTGTTCAGGGTTGATACTAGTTCTGGTGGTGGACGCAGTGTTCAGGGTTGATACTAGTGTTCAGGGTTGATACTAGTGTTCAGGGTTGATACTAGTGCTGGTGGTGGACGCAGTGTTCAGGGTTGATACTAGTGTTCAGGGTTGATACTAGTGTTCAGGGTTGATACTAGTGTTCAGGGTTGTTACTAGTGTTCAGGGTTGATACTAGTGTTCAGGGTTGTTACTAGTGTTCAGGGTTGATACTAGTGTTCAGGGTTGATACTAGTGTTCAGGGTTGTTACTAGTGTTCAGGATTGATACCAGTGTTCAGGGTTGTTACTAGTGTTCAGGGTTGATCCTAGTGTTCAGGGTTGTTGCTAGTGTTCAGGGTTGATGCTAGTGTTCAGGGTTGATACTGGTGTTCAGGGTTGATACTGGTGTTCAGGGTTGATACTAGTGTTCAGGGTTGATGCTAGTGTTCAGGGTTGATGCTAGTGTTCAGGGTTGATCCTAGTGTTCAGGGTTGATACTAGTGTTCAGGGTTGATGTAATACTAGTGTTCAGGGTTGATACTAGTGTTCAGGGTTGATACTAGTGTTCAGGGTTGATACTAGTGTTCAGGGTTGATACTAGTGTTCAGGGTTGATACTAGTGTTCAGGGTTGATACTAGTGTTCAGGGTTGATACTAGTGTTCAGGGTTGATACTGGTGTTCAGGGTTGATACTGGTGTTCAGGGTTGATACTGGTGTTCAGGGTTGATACTAGTGTTCAGGGTTGTTACTAGTGTTCAGGGTTGATACTAGTGTTCAGGGTTGATGCTAGTGTTCAGGGTTGATACTATTGTTCAGGGTTGATACTAGTGTTGGTGGTGGACGCAGTGTTCAGGGTTGATACTAGTGTTCAGGGTTGATACTAGTGTTCAGGGTTGATACTAGTGTTCAGGGTTGATACTAGTGCTGGTGGTGGACGCAGTGTTCAGGGTTGATACTAGTGTTCAGGGTTGATACTGGTGTTCAGGGTTGATACTGGTGTTCAGGGTTAATACTGGTGTTCAGGGTTGATACTAGTGTTCAGGGTTGATACTAGTGTTCAGGGTTGTTACTAGTGTTCAGGGTTGATGCTAGTGTTCAGGATTGATACTAGTGTTCAGGGTTGATACTAGTGTTCAGGGTTGATACTAGTGTTCAGGGTTGTTACTAGTGTTCAGGGTTGTTACTAGTGTTCAGAGTTGATACTAGTGTTCAGGGTTGATACTAGTGTTCAGGTTGATACTATTGTTCAGGGTTGATACTAGTGTTGGTGGTGGACGCAGTGTTCAGGGTTGATATTAGTGTTCAGGGTTGATATTAGTGTTCAGGGTTGATACTAGTGTTCAGGTTTGATACTAGTGTTCAGGGTTGTTACTAGTGTTCAGGGTTGATACTAGTGTTCAGGTTTGATACTGGTGTTCAGGGTTGTTACTAGTGTTCAGGGTTGTTACTAGTGTTCAGGGTTGTTACTAGTGTTCAGAGTTGATACTAGTGTTCAGGGTTGATACTAGTGTTCAGGGTTGATACTATTGTTCAGGGTTGATACTAGTGTTGGTGGTGGACGCAGTGTTCAGGGTTGATACTAGTGTTCAGGGTTGATACTAGTGTTCAGGGTTGATACTAGTGTTCAGGGTTGATACTAGTTCTGGTGGTGGACGCAGTGTTCAGGGTTGATACTAGTGTTCAGGGTTGATACTAGTGTTCAGGGTTGATACTAGTGCTGGTGGTGGACGCAGTGTTCAGGGTTGATACTAGTGTTCAGGGTTGATACTAGTGTTCAGGGTTGATACTAGTGTTCAGGGTTGTTACTAGTGTTCAGGGTTGATACTAGTGTTCAGGGTTGTTACTAGTGTTCAGGGTTGATACTAGTGTTCAGGGTTGATACTAGTGTTCAGGGTTGTTACTAGTGTTCAGGATTGATACCAGTGTTCAGGGTTGTTACTAGTGTTCAGGGTTGATCCTAGTGTTCAGGGTTGTTGCTAGTGTTCAGGGTTGATGCTAGTGTTCAGGGTTGATACTGGTGTTCAGGGTTGATACTGGTGTTCAGGGTTGATACTAGTGTTCAGGGTTGATGCTAGTGTTCAGGGTTGATGCTAGTGTTCAGGGTTGATCCTAGTGTTCAGGGTTGATACTAGTGTTCAGGGTTGATGTAATACTAGTGTTCAGGGTTGATACTAGTGTTCAGGGTTGATACTAGTGTTCAGGGTTGATACTAGTGTTCAGGGTTGATACTAGTGTTCAGGGTTGATACTAGTGTTCAGGGTTGATACTAGTGTTCAGGGTTGATACTGGTGTTCAGGGTTGATACTGGTGTTCAGGGTTGATACTGGTGTTCAGGGTTGATACTAGTGTTCAGGGTTGTTACTAGTGTTCAGGGTTGATACTAGTGTTCAGGGTTGATGCTAGTGTTCAGGGTTGATACTATTGTTCAGGGTTGATACTAGTGTTGGTGGTGGACGCAGTGTTCAGGGTTGATACTAGTGTTCAGGGTTGATACTAGTGTTCAGGGTTGATACTAGTGTTCAGGGTTGATACTAGTGCTGGTGGTGGACGCAGTGTTCAGGGTTGATACTAGTGTTCAGGGTTGATACTGGTGTTCAGGGTTGATACTGGTGTTCAGGGTTAATACTGGTGTTCAGGGTTGATACTAGTGTTCAGGGTTGATACTAGTGTTCAGGGTTGATACTAGTGTTCAGGGTTGTTACTAGTGTTCAGGGTTGATGCTAGTGTTCAGGATTGATACTAGTGTTCAGGGTTGATACTAGTGTTCAGGGTTGATACTAGTGTTCAGGGTTGTTACTAGTGTTCAGGGTTGTTACTAGTGTTCAGAGTTGATACTAGTGTTCAGGGTTGATACTAGTGTTCAGGTTGATACTATTGTTCAGGGTTGATACTAGTGTTGGTGGTGGACGCAGTGTTCAGGGTTGATATTAGTGTTCAGGGTTGATATTAGTGTTCAGGGTTGATACTAGTGTTCAGGTTTGATACTAGTGTTCAGGGTTGTTACTAGTGTTCAGGGTTGATACTAGTGTTCAGGTTTGATACTGGTGTTCAGGGTTGTTACTAGTGTTCAGGGTTGTTACTAGTGTTCAGGGTTGTTACTAGTGTTCAGAGTTGATACTAGTGTTCAGGGTTGATACTAGTGTTCAGGGTTGATACTATTGTTCAGGGTTGATACTAGTGTTGGTGGTGGACGCAGTGTTCAGGGTTGATACTAGTGTTCAGGGTTGATACTAGTGTTCAGGGTTGATACTAGTGTTCAGGGTTGATACTAGTGCTGGTGGTGGACGCAGTGTTCAGGGTTGATACTAGTGTTCAGGGTTGATACTAGTGTTCAGGGTTGATACTAGTGCTGGTGGTGGACGCAGTGTTCAGGGTTGATACTAGTGTTCAGGGTTGATACTAGTGTTCAGGGTTGATACTAGTGTTCAGGGTTGATACTAGTGTTCAGGGTTGTTACTAGTGTTCAGAGTTGATACTAGTGTTCAGGGTTGTTACTAGTGTTCAGGGTTGATACTAGTGTTCAGGGTTGATACTAGTGTTCAGGGTTGTTACTAGTGTTCAGGATTGATACCAGTGTTCAGGGTTGTTACTAGTGTTCAGGGTTGATCCTAGTGTTCAGGGTTGTTGCTAGTGTTCAGGGTTGATGCTAGTGTTCAGGGTTGATACTGGTGTTCAGGGTTGATACTGGTGTTCAGGGTTGATACTAGTGTTCAGGGTTGATGCTAGTGTTCAGGGTTGATGCTAGTGTTCAGGGTTGATCCTAGTGTTCAGGGTTGATACTAGTGTTCAGGGTTGATGTAATACTAGTGTTCAGGGTTGATACTAGTGTTCAGGGTTGATCCTAGTGTTCAGGGTTGATACTAGTGTTCAGGGTTGATGTAATACTAGTGTTCAGGGTTGATACTAGTGTTCAGGGTTGATACTAGTGTTCAGGGTTGATACTAGTGTTCAGGGTTGATACTGGTGTTCAGGGTTGATACTGGTGTTCAGGGTTGTTACTAGTGTTCAGGGTTGATACTAGTGTTCAGGGTTGATACTAGTGTTCAGGGTTGATGCTAGTGTTCAGGGTTGATGCTAGTGTTCAGGGTTGATGCTAGTGTTCAGGGTTGTTACTAGTGTTCAGGGTTGATACTAGTGTTCAGGGTTGATACTAGTGTTCAGGGTTGATACTAGTGTTCAGGGTTGATGCTAGTGTTCAGGGTTGATACTTGTGTTCAGGGTTGTTACTAGTGTTCAGGGTTGATACTAGTGTTCAGGGTTGATACTAGTGTTCAGGGTTGATACTAGTGTTCAGGGTTGTTACTAGTGTTCAGGATTGATACCAGTGTTCAGGGTTGATACTAGCGTTCAGGGTTGATACTAGTGTTCAGGGTTGTTGCTAGTGTTCAGGGTTGATGCTAGTTTTCATGGTTGATGCTAGTGTTCAGGGTTGATGCTAGTGTTCAGGGTTGATACTAGTGTTCAGGGTTGATACTAGTGTTCAGGGTTGATACTAGTGTTCAGGGTTGTTACTAGTGTTCAGGGTTGATGTAATACTAGTGTTCAGGGTTGATACTAGTGTTCAGGGTTGATACTAGTGTTCAGGGTTGATACTAGTGTTCAGGGTTGATACTAGTGTTCAGGGTTGATACAAGTGTTCAGGGTTGTTACTAGTGTTCAGGGTTGATACTGGTGTTCAGGGTTGATACTAGTGTTCAGGGTTGATACTAGTGTTCAGGGTTGTTACTAGTGTTCA
Source organism: Salvelinus fontinalis (assembly GCF_029448725.1). NCBI lineage: Eukaryota > Metazoa > Chordata > Actinopteri > Salmoniformes > Salmonidae > Salvelinus > Salvelinus fontinalis. Next base: position 20,179,823 of record NC_074701.1, on the reverse strand, counting down.
GTGTTGTTATTAGTGTTCAGGGTTGATTCTAGTGTTCAGGGTTGATACTAGTGTTCAGGGTTGTTACTAGTGTTCCCGGTTGTTACTAGTGTTCAGGGTTGATACTAGTGTTCAGGGTTGATCCTAGTGTTCAGGGTTGTTACTAGTGTTCAGGGTTGATACTAGTGTTCAGGATTGATACTAGTGCTGGTGGTGGACGTAGTGTTCAGGGTTGATACTAGTATTCAGGGTTGATACTAGTGTTCAGGGTTGATGCTAGTGTTCAGGATTGATACTAGTGCTGGTGGTGGACGTAGTGTTCCGGGTTGATACTAGTGTTCAGGGTTGATACTAGTGTTCAGGGTTGTTACTAGTGTTCAGGGTTGATACTAGTGTTCAGGGTTGTTACTAGTGTTCAGGGTTGATACTAGTGTTCAGGGTTGATACTAGTGTTCAGGGTTGATACTAGTGTTCAGGATTGATACTAGTGCTGGTGGTGGACGTAGTGTTCAGGGTTGATACTAGTATTCAGGGTTGATACTAGTGTTCAGGGTTGATGCTAGTGTTCAGGTATGATACTAGTGCTGGTGGTGGACGTAGTGTTCCGGGTTGATACTAGTGTTCAGGGTTGATACTAGTGTTCAGGGTTGTTACTAGTGTTCAGTGTTGTTATTAATGTTCAGGGTTGATACTAGTGTTCAGGGTTGATACTAGTGTTCAGGGTTGTTACTAGTGTTCAGGGTTGATACTAGTGTTCAGGATTGATACTAGTGCTGGTGGTGGACGTAGTGTTCAGGGTTGATACTAGTATTCAGGGTTGATACTAGTGTTCAGGGTTGATGCTAGTGTTCAGGTATGATACTAGTGCTGGTGGTGGACGTGTGTTCCGGGTTGATACTAGTGTTCAGGGTTGATACTAGTGTTCAGGGTTGTTACTAGTGTTCAGGGTTGATACTAGTGTTCAGGGTTGTTACTAGTGTTCAGGGTTGATACTAGTGTTCAGGGTTGTTACTAGTGTTCAGGGTTGATACTAGTGTTCAGGATTGATACTAGTGCTGGTGGTGGACGTATTGTTCCAGGTTGATACTAGTGTTCAGGGTTGATACTAGTGTTCAGGGTTGTTACTAGTGTTCAGGGTTGATACTAGTGTTCAGGGTTGATACTAGTGTTCAGGGTTGATACTAGTGTTCAGGGTTGATACTAGTGTTCAGGGTTGATACTAGTGTTCAGGGTTGATACTAGTGTTCAGGGTTGATGCTAGTGTTCAGGATTGATACTAGTGTTCAGGGTTGATATTAGTGTTCAGGGTTGATACTAGTGTTCAGGGTTGATACTAGTGTTCAGGGTTGTTACTAGTGTTCAGGGTTGTTACTAGTGTTCAGAGTTGATACTAGTGTTCAGGGTTGATACTAGTGTTCAGGTTGATACTATTGTTCAGGGTTGATACTAGTGTTGGTGGTGGACGCAGTGTTCAGGGTTGATATTAGTGTTCAGGGTTGATATTAGTGTTCAGGGTTGATACTAGTGTTCAGGTTTGATACTAGTGTTCAGGGTTGTTACTAGTGTTCAGGGTTGATACTAGTGTTCAGGTTTGATACTAGTGTTCAGGGTTGTTACTAGTGTTCAGGGTTGTTACTAGTGTTCAGGGTTGTTACTAGTGTTCAGAGTTGATACTAGTGTTCAGGGTTGATACTAGTGTTCAGGGTTGATACTATTGTTCAGGGTTGATACTAGTGTTGGTGGTGGACGCAGTGTTCAGGGTTGATACTAGTGTTCAGGGTTGATACTAGTGTTCAGGGTTGATACTAGTGTTCAGGGTTGATACTAGTGCTGGTGGTGGACGCAGTGTTCAGGGTTGATACTAGTGTTCAGGGTTGATACTAGTGTTCAGGGTTGATACTAGTGCTGGTGGTGGACGCAGTGTTCAGGGTTGATACTAGTGTTCAGGGTTGATACTAGTGTTCAGGGTTGATACTAGTGTTCAGGGTTGTTACTAGTGTTCAGGGTTGATACTAGTGTTCAGGGTTGTTACTAGTGTTCAGGGTTGATACTAGTGTTCAGGGTTGATACTAGTGTTCAGGGTTGATACTAGTGTTCAGGGTTGTTACTAGTGTTCAGGATTGATACCAGTGTTCAGGGTTGATACTAGCGTTCAGGGTTGATACTAGTGTTCAGGGTTGTTGCTAGTGTTCAGGGTTGATGCTAGTGTTCATGGTTGATGCTAGTGTTCAGGGTTGATGCTAGTGTTCAGGGTTGATACTAGTGTTCAGGGTTGATACTAGTGTTCAGGGTTGATACTAGTGTTCAGGGTTGATACTAGTGTTCAGGGTTGTTACTAGTGTTCAGGGTTGATGTAATACTAGTGTTCAGGGTTGATACTAGTGTTCAGGGTTGATACTAGTGTTCAGGGTTGATACTAGTGTTCAGGGTTGATACAAGTGTTCAGGGTTGTTACTAGTGTTCAGGGTTGATACTGGTGTTCAGGGTTGATACTAGTGTTCAGGGTTGTTACTAGTGTTCAGTGTTGTTATTAGTGTTCAGGGTTGATTCTAGTGTTCAGGGTTGATACTAGTGTTCAGGGTTGTTACTAGTGTTCCCGGTTGTTACTAGTGTTCAGGGTTGATACTAGTGTTCAGGGTTGATCCTAGTGTTCAGGGTTGTTACTAGTGTTCAGGGTTGATACTAGTGTTCAGGATTGATACTAGTGCTGGTGGTGGACGTAGTGTTCAGGGTTGATACTAGTATTCAGGGTTGATACTAGTGTTCAGGGTTGATGCTAGTGTTCAGGATTGATACTAGTGCTGGTGGTGGACGTAGTGTTCCGGGTTGATACTAGTGTTCAGGGTTGATACTAGTGTTCAGGGTTGTTACTAGTGTTCAGGGTTGTTACTAGTGTTCAGGGTTGATACTAGTGTTCAGGGTTGATACTAGTGTTCAGGGTTGATACTAGTGTTCAGGATTGCTACTAGTGCTGGTGGTGGACGTAGTGTTCAGGGTTGATACTAGTATTCAGGGTTGATACTAGTGTTCAGGGTTGATGCTAGTGTTCAGGTATGATACTAGTGCTGGTGGTGAACGTAGTGTTCCGGGTTGATACTAGTGTTCAGGGTTGATACTAGTGTTCAGGGTTGTTACTAGTGTTCAGTGTTATTAATGTTCAGGGTTGATACTAGTGTTCAGGATTGATACTAGTGTTCAGGGTTGTTACTAGTGGTCCCGGTTGTTACTAGTGTTCAGGGTTGATACTAGTGTTCAGGGTTGATACTAGTGTTCAGGGTTGTTACTAGTGTTCAGGGTTGATACTAGTGTTCAGGATTGATACTAGTGCTGGTGGTGGACGTAGTGTTCAGGGTTGATACTAGTATTCAGGGTTGATACTAGTGTTCAGGGTTGATGCTAGTGTTCAGGTATGATACTAGTGCTGGTGGTGGACGTGTGTTCCGGGTTGATACTAGTGTTCAGGGTTGATACTAGTGTTCAGGGTTGTTACTAGTGTTCAGGGTTGATACTAGTGTTCAGGGTTGTTACTAGTGTTCAGGGTTGATACTAGTGTTCAGGGTTGTTACTAGTGTTCAGGGTTGATACTAGTGTTCAGGATTGATACTAGTGCTGGTGGTGGACGTATTGTTCCGGGTTGATACTAGTGTTCAGGGTTGATACTAGTGTTCAGGGTTGTTACTAGTGTTCAGGGTTGATACTAGTGTTCAGGGTTGATACTAGTGTTCAGGGTTGATACTAGTGTTCAGAGTTGATACTAGTGTTCAGGGTTGATACTAGTGTTCAGGGTTGATACTAGTGTTCAGGGTTGATGCTAGTGTTCAGGATTGATACTAGTGTTCAGGGTTGATATTAGTGTTCAGGGTTGATACTAGTGTTCAGGGTTGATACTAGTGTTCAGGGTTGTTACTAGTGTTCAGGGTTGTTACTAGTGTTCAGAGTTGATACTAGTGTTCAGGGTTGATACTAGTGTTCAGGTTGATACTATTGTTCAGGGTTGATACTAGTGTTGGTGGTGGACGCAGTGTTCAGGGTTGATATTAGTGTTCAGGGTTGATATTAGTGTTCAGGGTTGATACTAGTGTTCAGGTTTGATACTAGTGTTCAGGGTTGTTACTAGTGTTCAGGGTTGATACTAGTGTTCAGGTTTGATACTAGTGTTCAGGGTTGTTACTAGTGTTCAGGGTTGTTACTAGTGTTCAGGGTTGTTACTAGTGTTCAGAGTTGATACTAGTGTTCAGGGTTGATACTAGTGTTCAGGGTTGATACTATTGTTCAGGGTTGATACTAGTGTTGGTGGTGGACGCAGTGTTCAGGGTTGATACTAGTGTTCAGGGTTGATACTAGTGTTCAGGGTTGATACTAGTGTTCAGGGTTGATACTAGTGCTGGTGGTGGACGCAGTGTTCAGGGTTGATACTAGTGTTCAGGGTTGATACTAGTGTTCAGGGTTGATACTAGTGTTCAGGGTTGTTACTAGTGTTCAGGGTTGATACTAGTGTTCAGGGTTGATACTAGTGTTCAGGGTTGATACTAGTGTTCAGGGTTGATACTAGTGTTCAGGGTTGATACTAGTGTTCAGGGTTGATACTAGTGTTCAGGGTTGATGCTAGTGTTCAGGATTGATACTAGTGTTCAGGGTTGATATTAGTGTTCAGGGTTGATACTAGTGTTCAGGGTTGATACTAGTGTTCAGGGTTGTTACTAGTGTTCAGGGTTGTTACTAGTGTTCAGAGTTGATACTAGTGTTCAGGGTTGATACTAGTGTTCAGGGTTGATACTAGTGTTGGTGGTGGACGCAGTGTTCAGGGTTGATATTAGTGTTCAGGGTTGATATTAGTGTTCAGGGTTGATACTAGTGTTCAGGTTTGATACTAGTGTTCAGGGTTGTTACTAGTGTTCAGGGTTGATACTAGTGTTCAGGTTTGATACTAGTGTTCAGGGTTGTTACTAGTGTTCAGGGTTGATGTAATACTAGTGTTCAGGGTTGATACTAGTGTTCAGGGTTGATACTAGTGTTCAGGGTTGATACTAGTGTTCAGGGTTGATACAAGTGTTCAGGGTTGTTACTAGTGTTCAGGGTTGATACTGGTGTTCAGGGTTGATACTAGTGTTCAGGGTTGTTACTAGTGTTCAGTGTTGTTATTAGTGTTCAGGGTTGATTCTAGTGTTCAGGGTTGATACTAGTGTTCAGGGTTGTTACTAGTGTTCCCGGTTGTTACTAGTGTTCAGGGTTGATACTAGTGTTCAGGGTTGATCCTAGTGTTCAGGGTTGTTACTAGTGTTCAGGGTTGATACTAGTGTTCAGGATTGATACTAGTGCTGGTGGTGGACGTAGTGTTCAGGGTTGATACTAGTATTCAGGGTTGATACTAGTGTTCAGGGTTGATGCTAGTGTTCAGGATTGATACTAGTGCTGGTGGTGGACGTAGTGTTCCGGGTTGATACTAGTGTTCAGGGTTGATACTAGTGTTCAGGGTTGTTACTAGTGTTCAGGGTTGTTACTAGTGTTCAGGGTTGATACTAGTGTTCAGGGTTGATACTAGTGTTCAGGGTTGATGCTAGTGTTCAGGTATGATACTAGTGCTGGTGGTGAACGTAGTGTTCCGGGTTGATACTAGTGTTCAGGGTTGATACTAGTGTTCAGGGTTGTTACTAGTGTTCAGTGTTATTAATGTTCAGGGTTGATACTAGTGTTCAGGATTGATACTAGTGTTCAGGGTTGTTACTAGTGGTCCCGGTTGTTACTAGTGTTCAGGGTTGATACTAGTGTTCAGGGTTGATACTAGTGTTCAGGGTTGTTACTAGTGTTCAGGGTTGATACTAGTGTTCAGGATTGATACTAGTGCTGGTGGTGGACGTAGTGTTCAGGGTTGATACTAGTATTCAGGGTTGATACTAGTGTTCAGGGTTGATGCTAGTGTTCAGGTATGATACTAGTGCTGGTGGTGGACGTGTGTTCCGGGTTGATACTAGTGTTCAGGGTTGATACTAGTGTTCAGGGTTGTTACTAGTGTTCAGGGTTGATACTAGTGTTCAGGGTTGTTACTAGTGTTCAGGGTTGATACTAGTGTTCAGGGTTGTTACTAGTGTTCAGGGTTGATACTAGTGTTCAGGATTGATACTAGTGCTGGTGGTGGACGTATTGTTCCGGGTTGATACTAGTGTTCAGGGTTGATACTAGTGTTCAGGGTTGTTACTAGTGTTCAGGGTTGATACTAGTGTTCAGGGTTGATACTAGTGTTCAGGGTTGATACTAGTGTTCAGAGTTGATACTAGTGTTCAGGGTTGATACTAGTGTTCAGGGTTGATACTAGTGTTCAGGGTTGATGCTAGTGTTCAGGATTGATACTAGTGTTCAGGGTTGATATTAGTGTTCAGGGTTGATACTAGTGTTCAGGGTTGATACTAGTGTTCAGGGTTGTTACTAGTGTTCAGGGTTGTTACTAGTGTTCAGAGTTGATACTAGTGTTCAGGGTTGATACTAGTGTTCAGGTTGATACTATTGTTCAGGGTTGATACTAGTGTTGGTGGTGGACGCAGTGTTCAGGGTTGATATTAGTGTTCAGGGTTGATATTAGTGTTCAGGGTTGATACTAGTGTTCAGGTTTGATACTAGTGTTCAGGGTTGTTACTAGTGTTCAGGGTTGATACTAGTGTTCAGGTTTGATACTAGTGTTCAGGGTTGTTACTAGTGTTCAGGGTTGTTACTAGTGTTCAGGGTTGTTACTAGTGTTCAGAGTTGATACTAGTGTTCAGGGTTGATACTAGTGTTCAGGGTTGATACTATTGTTCAGGGTTGATACTAGTGTTGGTGGTGGACGCAGTGTTCAGGGTTGATACTAGTGTTCAGGGTTGATACTAGTGTTCAGGGTTGATACTAGTGTTCAGGGTTGATACTAGTGCTGGTGGTGGACGCAGTGTTCAGGGTTGATACTAGTGTTCAGGGTTGATACTAGTGTTCAGGGTTGATACTAGTGTTCAGGGTTGTTACTAGTGTTCAGGGTTGATACTAGTGTTCAGGGTTGATACTAGTGTTCAGGGTTGATACTAGTGTTCAGGGTTGATACTAGTGTTCAGGGTTGATACTAGTGTTCAGGGTTGATACTAGTGTTCAGGGTTGATGCTAGTGTTCAGGATTGATACTAGTGTTCAGGGTTGATATTAGTGTTCAGGGTTGATACTAGTGTTCAGGGTTGATACTAGTGTTCAGGGTTGTTACTAGTGTTCAGGGTTGTTACTAGTGTTCAGAGTTGATACTAGTGTTCAGGGTTGATACTAGTGTTCAGGGTTGATACTAGTGTTGGTGGTGGACGCAGTGTTCAGGGTTGATATTAGTGTTCAGGGTTGATATTAGTGTTCAGGGTTGATACTAGTGTTCAGGTTTGATACTAGTGCTGGTGGTGGACGTATTGTTCCGGGTTGATACTAGTGTTCAGGGTTGATACTAGTGTTCAGGGTTGTTACTAGTGTTCAGGGTTGATACTAGTGTTCAGGGTTGATACTAGTGTTCAGGGTTGATACTAGTGTTCAGAGTTGATACTAGTGTTCAGGGTTGATACTAGTGTTCAGGGTTGATACTAGTGTTCAGGGTTGATGCTAGTGTTCAGGATTGATACTAGTGTTCAGGGTTGATATTAGTGTTCAGGGTTGATACTAGTGTTCAGGGTTGATACTAGTGTTCAGGGTTGTTACTAGTGTTCAGGGTTGTTACTAGTGTTCAGAGTTGATACTAGTGTTCAGGGTTGATACTAGTGTTCAGGTTGATACTATTGTTCAGGGTTGATACTAGTGTTGGTGGTGGACGCAGTGTTCAGGGTTGATATTAGTGTTCAGGGTTGATATTAGTGTTCAGGGTTGATACTAGTGTTCAGGTTTGATACTAGTGTTCAGGGTTGTTACTAGTGTTCAGGGTTGATACTAGTGTTCAGGTTTGATACTAGTGTTCAGGGTTGTTACTAGTGTTCAGGGTTGTTACTAGTGTTCAGGGTTGTTACTAGTGTTCAGAGTTGATACTAGTGTTCAGGGTTGATACTAGTGTTCAGGGTTGATACTATTGTTCAGGGTTGATACTAGTGTTGGTGGTGGACGCAGTGTTCAGGGTTGATACTAGTGTTCAGGGTTGATACTAGTGTTCAGGGTTGATACTAGTGTTCAGGGTTGATACTAGTGCTGGTGGTGGACGCAGTGTTCAGGGTTGATACTAGTGTTCAGGGTTGATACTAGTGTTCAGGGTTGATACTAGTGTTCAGGGTTGTTACTAGTGTTCAGGGTTGATACTAGTGTTCAGGGTTGATACTAGTGTTCAGGGTTGATACTAGTGTTCAGGGTTGATACTAGTGTTCAGGGTTGATACTAGTGTTCAGGGTTGATACTAGTGTTCAGGGTTGATGCTAGTGTTCAGGATTGATACTAGTGTTCAGGGTTGATATTAGTGTTCAGGGTTGATACTAGTGTTCAGGGTTGATACTAGTGTTCAGGGTTGTTACTAGTGTTCAGGGTTGTTACTAGTGTTCAGAGTTGATACTAGTGTTCAGGGTTGATACTAGTGTTCAGGGTTGATACTAGTGTTGGTGGTGGACGCAGTGTTCAGGGTTGATATTAGTGTTCAGGGTTGATATTAGTGTTCAGGGTTGATACTAGTGTTCAGGTTTGATACTAGTGTTCAGGGTTGTTACTAGTGTTCAGGGTTGATACTAGTGTTCAGGTTTGATACTAGTGTTCAGGGTTGTTACTAGTGTTCAGGGTTGATGTAATACTAGTGTTCAGGGTTGATACTAGTGTTCAGGGTTGATACTAGTGTTCAGGGTTGATACTAGTGTTCAGGGTTGATACAAGTGTTCAGGGTTGTTACTAGTGTTCAGGGTTGATACTGGTGTTCAGGGTTGATACTAGTGTTCAGGGTTGTTACTAGTGTTCAGTGTTGTTATTAGTGTTCAGGGTTGATTCTAGTGTTCAGGGTTGATACTAGTGTTCAGGGTTGTTACTAGTGTTCCCGGTTGTTACTAGTGTTCAGGGTTGATACTAGTGTTCAGGGTTGATCCTAGTGTTCAGGGTTGTTACTAGTGTTCAGGGTTGATACTAGTGTTCAGGATTGATACTAGTGCTGGTGGTGGACGTAGTGTTCAGGGTTGATACTAGTATTCAGGGTTGATACTAGTGTTCAGGGTTGATGCTAGTGTTCAGGATTGATACTAGTGCTGGTGGTGGACGTAGTGTTCCGGGTTGATACTAGTGTTCAGGGTTGATACTAGTGTTCAGGGTTGTTACTAGTGTTCAGGGTTGTTACTAGTGTTCAGGGTTGATACTAGTGTTCAGGGTTGATACTAGTGTTCAGGGTTGATACTAGTGTTCAGGATTGCTACTAGTGCTGGTGGTGGACGTAGTGTTCAGGGTTGATACTAGTATTCAGGGTTGATACTAGTGTTCAGGGTTGATGCTAGTGTTCAGGTATGATACTAGTGCTGGTGGTGAACGTAGTGTTCCGGGTTGATACTAGTGTTCAGGGTTGATACTAGTGTTCAGGGTTGTTACTAGTGTTCAGTGTTATTAATGTTCAGGGTTGATACTAGTGTTCAGGATTGATACTAGTGTTCAGGGTTGTTACTAGTGGTCCCGGTTGTTACTAGTGTTCAGGGTTGATACTAGTGTTCAGGGTTGATACTAGTGTTCAGGGTTGTTACTAGTGTTCAGGGTTGATACTAGTGTTCAGGATTGATACTAGTGCTGGTGGTGGACGTAGTGTTCAGGGTTGATACTAGTATTCAGGGTTGATACTAGTGTTCAGGGTTGATGCTAGTGTTCAGGTATGATACTAGTGCTGGTGGTGGACGTGTGTTCCGGGTTGATACTAGTGTTCAGGGTTGATACTAGTGTTCAGGGTTGTTACTAGTGTTCAGGGTTGATACTAGTGTTCAGGGTTGTTACTAGTGTTCAGGGTTGATACTAGTGTTCAGGGTTGTTACTAGTGTTCAGGGTTGATACTAGTGTTCAGGATTGATACTAGTGCTGGTGGTGGACGTATTGTTCCGGGTTGATACTAGTGTTCAGGGTTGATACTAGTGTTCAGGGTTGTTACTAGTGTTCAGGGTTGATACTAGTGTTCAGGGTTGATACTAGTGTTCAGGGTTGATACTAGTGTTCAGAGTTGATACTAGTGTTCAGGGTTGATACTAGTGTTCAGGGTTGATACTAGTGTTCAGGGTTGATGCTAGTGTTCAGGATTGATACTAGTGTTCAGGGTTGATATTAGTGTTCAGGGTTGATACTAGTGTTCAGGGTTGATACTAGTGTTCAGGGTTGTTACTAGTGTTCAGGGTTGTTACTAGTGTTCAGAGTTGATACTAGTGTTCAGGGTTGATATTAGTGTTCAGGGTTGATACTAGTGTTCAGGGTTGATACTAGTGTTCAGGGTTGTTACTAGTGTTCAGGGTTGTTACTAGTGTTCAGAGTTGATACTAGTGTTCAGGGTTGATACTAGTGTTCAGGGTTGATACTAGTGTTGGTGGTGGACGCAGTGTTCAGGGTTGATATTAGTGTTCAGGGTTGATATTAGTGTTCAGGGTTGATACTAGTGTTCAGGTTTGATACTAGTGTTCAGGGTTGTTACTAGTGTTCAGGGTTGATACTAGTGTTCAGGTTTGATACTAGTGTTCAGGGTTGTTACTAGTGTTCAGGGTTGTTACTAGTGTTCAGGGTTGTTACTAGTGTTCAGAGTTGATACTAGTGTTCAGGGTTGATACTAGTGTTCAGGGTTGATACTATTGTTCAGGGTTGATACTAGTGTTGGTGGTGGACGCAGTGTTCAGGGTTGATACTAGTGTTCAGGGTTGATACTAGTGTTCAGGGTTGATACTAGTGTTCAGGGTTGATACTAGTGCTGGTGGTGGACGCAGTGTTCAGGGTTGATACTAGTGTTCAGGGTTGATACTAGTGTTCAGGGTTGATACTAGTGCTGGTGGTGGACGCAGTGTTCAGGGTTGATACTAGTGTTCAGGGTTGATGATACTAGTGTTCAGGGTTGATACTAGTGTTCAGGGTTGTTACTAGTGTTCAGGGTTGATACTAGTGTTCAGGGTTGTTACTAGTGTTCAGGGTTGATACTAGTGTTCAGGGTTGATACTAGTGTTCAGGGTTGTTACTAGTGTTCAGGATTGATACCAGTGTTCAGGGTTGTTACTAGTGTTCAGGGTTGATCCTAGTGTTCAGGGTTGTTGCTAGTGTTCAGAATTGATGCTAGTGTTCAGGGTTGATACTGGTGTTCAGGGTTGATACTGGTGTTCAGGGTTGATACTAGTGTTCAGGGTTGATGCTAGTGTTCAGGGTTGATGCTAGTGTTCAGGGTTGATCCTAGTGTTCAGGGTTGATACTAGTGTTCAGGGTTGATGTAATACTAGTGTTCAGGGTTGATACTAGTGTTCAGGGTTGATACTAGTGTTCAGGGTTGATACTAGTGTTCAGGGTTGATACTAGTGTTCAGGGTTGATACTAGTGTTCAGGGTTGATACTAGTGTTCAGGGTTCATACTGGTGTTCAGGGTTGATACTGGTGTTCAGGGTTGATACTGGTGTTCAAGGTTGATACTAGTGTTCAGGGTTGTTACTAGTGTTCAGGGTTGATGCTAGTGTTCAGGGTTGATGCTAGTGTTCAGGGTTGATACTAGTGTTCAGGGTTGATACTAGTGTTCAGGGTTGTTACTAGTGTTCAGGGTTGATACTAGTGTTCAGGGTTGATACTAGTGTTCAGGGTTGATACTAGTGTTCAGGGTTGATGCTAGTGTTCAGGGTTGATACTAGTGTTCAGGGTTGTTACTAGTGTTCAGGGTTGATACTAGTGTTCAGGGTTGATACTAGTGTTCAGGGTTATTACTAGTGTTCAGGATTGATACCAGTGTTCAGGGTTGATACTAGCGTTCAGGGTTGATACTAGTGTTCAGGGTTGTTGCTAGTGTTCAGGGTTGATGCTAGTGTTCATGGTTGATGCTAGTGTTCAGGGTTGATGCTAGTGTTTAGGGTTGATACTAGTGTTCAGCGTTGATACTAGTGTTCAGGTTTGATACTAGTGTTCAGGGTTGTTACTAGTGTTCAGGGTTGATGTAATACTAGTGTTCAGGGTTGATACTAGTGTTCAGGGTTGATACTAGTGTTCAGGGTTGATACTGGTGTTCAGGGTTGATACTGGTGTTCAGGGTTGATACTGGTGTTCAGGGTTGATACTAGTGTTCAGGGTTGTTACTAGTGTTCAGGGTTGATACTAATGTTCAGGGTTGATGCTAGTGTTCAGGGTTGATACTAGTGTTCAGGGTTGATACTAGTGTTCAGGGTTGATACTAGTGTTCAGGGTTGATACTAGTGTTCAGGGTTGATACTAGTGTTCAGGGTTGATGCTAGTGTTCAGGGTTGATACTAGTGTTCAGGGTTGTTACTAGTGTTCAGGGTTGTTACTAGTGTTCAGGGTTGATACTAGTGTTCAGGGTTGATACTAGTGTTCAGGGTTATTACTAGTGTTCAGGATTGATACCAGTGTTCAGGGTTGATACTAGCGTTCAGGGTTGATACTAGTGTTCAGGGTTGTTGCTAGTGTTCAGGGTTGATGCTAGTGTTCATGGTTGATGCTAGTGTTCAGGGTTGATGCTAGTGTTTAGGGTTGATACTAGTGTTCAGCGTTGATACTAGTGTTCAGGGTTGATACTAGTGTTCAGGGTTGTTACTAGTGTTCAGGGTTGATGTAATACTAGTGTTCAGGGTTGATACTAGTGTTCAGGGTTGATACTAGTGTTCAGGGTTGATACTAGTGTTCAGGGTTGATACAAGTGTTCAGGGTTGTTACTAGTGTTCAGGGTTGATACTGGTGTTCAGGGTTGATACTAGTTTTCAGGGTTGATACTAGTGTTCAGGGTTGTTACTAGTGTTCAGTGTTGTTATTAGTGTTCAGGGTTGATTCTAGTGTTCAGGGTTGATACTAGTGTTCAGGGTTGTTACTAGTGTTCCCGGTTGTTACTAGTGTTCAGGGTTGATACTAGTGTTCAGGGTTGATACTAGTGTTCAGGGTTGTTACTAGTGTTCAGGGTTGATACTAGTGTTCAGGATTGATACTAGTGCTGGTGGTGGACGTAGTGTTCAGGGTTGATACTAGTATTCAGGGTTGATACTAGTGTTCAGGGTTGATGCTAGTGTTCAGGATTGATACTAGTGCTGGTGGTGGACGTAGTGTTCCGGGTTGATACTAGTGTTCAGGGTTGATACTAGTGTTCAGGGTTGTTACTAGTGTTCAGGGTTGATACTAGTGTTCAGGGTTGTTACTAGTGTTCAGGGTTGATACTAGTGTTCAGGGTTGTTACTAGTGTTCAGGGTTGATACTAGTGTTCAGGATTGATACTAGTGCTGGTGGTGGACGTATTGTTCCGGGTTGATACTAGTGTTCAGGGTTGATACTAGTATTCAGGGTTGTTACTAGTGTTCAGGGTTGATACTAGTGTTCAGGGTTGATACTAGTGTTCAGGGTTGATACTAGTGTTCAGGGTTGATACTAGTGTTCAGGGTTGATACTAGTGTTCAGGGTTGATACTAGTGTTCAGGGTTGATACTAGTGTTCAGGGTTGATGCTAGTGTTCAGGATTGATACTAGTGTTCAGGGTTGATACTAGTGTTCAGTGTTGATACTAGTGTTCAGGTTGATACTATTGTTCAGGGTTGATACTAGTGTTGGTGGTGGACGCAATGTTCAGGGTTGATATTAGTGTTCAGGGTTGATATTAGTGTTCAGGGTTGATACTAGTGTTCAGGTTTGATACTAGTGTTCAGGGTTGTTACTAGTGTTCAGGGTTGATACTAGTGTTCAGGTTTGATACTAGTGTTCAGGGTTGATACTAGTGTTCAGGGTTGATACTAGTGTTCAGGGTTGATACTAGTGCTGGTGGTGGACGCAGTGTTCAGGGTTGATACTAGTGTTCAGGGTTGATACTAGTGTTCAGGGTTGATACTAGTGTTCAGGGTTGATACTAGTGCTGGTGGTGGACGCAGTGTTCAGGGTTGATACTAGTGTTCAGGGTTGATACTAGTGTTCAGGGTTGATACTAGTGTTCAGGGTTGATACTAGTGCTGGTGTTGGACGCTGTGTTCAGGGTTGATACTAGTGTTCAGGGTTGATACTAGTGTTCAGGGTTGTTACTAGTGTTCAGGGTTGTTACTAGTGTTCAGGGTTGATACTAGTGTTCAGGGTTGATATTAGTGTTCAGGGTTGATACTAGTGTTCAGGGTTGATACTAGTGTTCAGGGTTGATGCTAGTGTTCAGGGTTGATGCTAGTGTTCAGGATTGATACTAGTGTTCAGGGTTGATACTAGTGTTCAGGGTTGTTACTAGTGTTCAGGGTTGTTACTAGTGTTCAGAGTTGATACTAGTGTTCAGGGTTGATACTAGTGTTCAGGTTGATACTATTGTTCAGGGTTGATACTAGTGTTGGTGGTGGACGCAGTGTTCAGGGTTGATACTAGTGTTCAGGGTTGATACTAGTGTTCAGGGTTGATACTAGTGTTCAGGGTTGATACTAGTGTTCAGGGTTGATACTGGTGTTCAGGGTTGATACTAGTGTTCAGGGTTGATAATAGTGTTCAGGGTTGATACTAGCGTTCAGGGTTGATACTAGTGTTCAGGGTTGATATTAGTGTTCAGGGTTGTTACTAGTGTTCAGGGTTGATACTAGTGTTCAGGTTGATGTTATTGTTCAGGGTTGATACTAGTGTTGGTGGTGGACGCAGTGTTCAGGGTTGATACTAGTGTTCAGGGTTGATGATAGTGTTGGTGGTGGACGCAGTGTTCAGGGTTGATACTAGTGTTCAGGGTTGATACTAGTGTTCAGGGTTGTTACTAGTGTTCAGGGTTGTTACTAGTGTTCAGAGTTGATACTAGTTTTCAGAGTTGATACTAGTGTTCAGGTTGATACTATTGTTCAGGGTTGATACTAGTGTTGGTGGTGGACGCAGTGTTCAGGGTTGATACTAGTGTTCAGGGTTGATACTAGTGTTCAGGGTTGATACTAGTGTTCAGGGTTGATACTAGTGTTCAGGGTTGATACTAGTGTTCAGGGTTGATAATAGTGTTCAGGGTTGATACTAGTGTTCAGGGTTGATACTAGTGTTCAGGGTTAATATTAGTGTTCAGGGTTGTTACTAGTGTTCAGGGTTGATACTAGTGTTCAGGTTGATGTTATTGTTCAGGGTTGATACTAGTGTTGGTGTTGGACGCAGTGTTCAGGGTTGATACTAGTGTTCAGGGTTGATGATAGTGTTGGTGGTGGACGCAGTGTTCAGGGTTGATGCTAGTGTTGGTGGTGGACGCAGTGTTCAGGGTTGTTACTAGTGTTCAGGGTTGATACTAGTGTTCAGGGTTGATACTAGTGTTCAGGGTTGATACTAGTGTTCAGGGTTGTTATAATACTAGTGTTCAGGGTTGATAATAGTGTTCAGGGTTGATACTAGTGTTCAGGGTTGATACTAGTGTTCAGGGTTGATACTAGTGTTCAGGGTTGATACTAGTGTTCAGGGTTGATACTAGTGTTCAGGATTGATACTAGTGTTCAGGGTTGATACTAGTGTTCAGGGTTGTTATAATACTAGTGTTCAGGGTTGATGATAGTGTTCAGGGTTGATACTAGTGTTGGTGGTGGATGTAGTGTTCATGGTTGATGTAATACTAGTGTTCAGGGTTGATACTAGTGTTCAGGGTTGATACTAGTGTTCAGGGTTGTTATAATACTAGTGTTCAGGGTTGATACTAGTGTTCAGGGTTGTTATAATACTAGTGTTCAGGGTTGATACTAGTGTTCAGTAAAAGGTTGTTGTGTTTTCTAAAGGTTAACTCAAGGTTGGAGTCTTTTTCCATTTAGTTTGAACATGATCAATGACAACATTTCAAGCATCTTGTACGACAGGTACTAGTCTATTATCTGTCATTCAGGGTCACTGACAGAGAGAGAGAGAAGGGTAGACACAGGAAAACCTGGCTCCCTGTAGAGGAAAGGTTGTGCAACCACTGCACAACAGCAGAACCTGAGACGGAGCTGCATTTATAAAAATATAAAACAATTAGAGAATGTAATTTCCCCAAATTTGAAACCCTTATTCAAGGTTAAAGACCTCTCTGATGAGAGTAGGCTACCCGTCCTGTTGGGGGAGGACGCAGAGCGCTGTGAGTTGGCAGCGCACTACATTGCTGCCTGCCATAAGTTGAGGGACAGTGTCTGACAGACCAATCAACCTGCACATGTCCTCTACTGTATGTTTATTGTTATTGTTCAATGTGTTGGTTATTTTGACTCTTGGTTATTGTTGTACCTGTTGTCCCGTTGACAATTTTGATCCTCATTATTTTTAAATTGTAAATATCCAAGAGAGAGAGAGAGAGAGAGAGAGAGAGAGAGAGAGAGAGAGAGAGAGAGGGGGAGGTGGAGAGGGAGGTAGAGAGAGGGAGGGAGAGAGAGGGAGGTGGAGAGGGAGAGGGAGAGAGAGAGGGGGAGGGAGAGAGAGGGAGGGAGAGAGTTTGAGGTTGAAAGACAAACAGAGAGTGAAGGACACAAAGTTGTCTGTAGTTTAATAAATGAGGGAGTCCTGAGTCAATGTGTGAGACAAGGGGCATTGCTTTCCTTCTCTGAATTACCATACAAGGTGACACAGTACTAATTAACACACACGTCCAGTCTCATCGAGTGAAAGAGTGCAGAACGAGGGATCACCTTAGTGCAAATGAAAAGCCCCCTAATTACCCCCTCTGCCACTCTGCTAACACGACGGCCATCTTGACTCGGCTCTGATCCCTGCTGTCTGGTTACCACGGCTCCTCCAGCTGCCATAGAGAATGACTGGGGCCGGGCAGAACCGCAGGCGACTGCTGAAAAATGTCACTCTCTCTGCCAAGGACCAAGAGGCACTGAAACGTTCCCCGAGACAAAGTTTAGTTTAGACAGATAGCTAGCTGCTTGAAACAAAGCTAGGGGAAAGAGGTTTTGACTTTGAGCAAGATTAAATCTGTCTTCAGTATTCTACATTTACATTTTAGTCATTTAGCAGACGCTCTTATCCAGAGCGACTTACAGTAGAATGCATACATTTTATTACATTTTACATACTGAGACAAGGATATCCCTACCGGCCAAACCCTCCCTAACCCGGACGACGCTATGCCAATTGTGCGTCGCCCCACGGCCCTCCCGGTTGCGGCCGGCTGCGACAGAGCCTGGGCGCGAACCCAGCCCAGCCTGGGCGCGAACCCAGAGACTCTGGTGGCGCAGCTAGCACTGCGATGCAGTGCCCTAGACTGCGATGCAGTGCCCTAGACCACTGCTCCACCCGGGAGGTCGGGGAATGGGGAAATCGGGGAATGCTAGTCGGGGAATTCTATGATTCTACTCATAGAATCACATTCTAGAACTTCATTTAATGTATTCTATTTGATAGGATCTCTGTGATTATACGGCATCACAATAGATCAAAGGTAGAAGAGGGAGGTACTCAAATAGGAATTGGTCGGACCAAGCAGACATGAGGCTACAAGACTGTTTTGCTAGTACAGACTGGGATATGTTCCCGGGATTCATCCACAACAGTCACGAGCTTCCTCAATAAGTGCATACAGTACCTATAAGAATGTATCCAAACCAAAAACCATGGATTACAGGCAGGGCTAAAGGGGCTATCCAAGCGCGGCTAAAGGGGCTATCCAAGCTGGGCTAAAGGGGCTATCCAGGCTGGGCTAAAGGGGCTATCCAGGCTGGGCTAAAGGGCTATCCAAGCTGGGCTAAAGGGGCTAAAGGGGCTATCCACGCTGGGCTAAAGGGGCTATCCAGGCTGGGCTAAAGGGGCTATCCACGCTGGGCTAAAGGGGCTATCCACGCTGGGCTAAAGGGGCTATCCACACTGGGCTAAAGGGGCTATCCACGCTGGGCTGAAGGGGCTATCCACACTGGGCTAAAGGGGCTATCCAGGCTGGGCTAAAGGCTAGAGTTACCACTTGCACGGAACGGGACATGGACACATACAAGCCTGCTACGACATCAAACATGCAGAAGGAGAATATAGGAGGAATCCTAGTAGACCGGCTCTGATGTTCATCGTATGTGGCAGGGCTTGCAGACGATAATGTTTTACAAAGGGAAACCCAGCCATGAGTTGCCCAGCGATGCAGAACTCCCATACGAGCTAAATGCCTTTTATGCTCGCTTCAATGAATACAACACTGAGTCTTGTGTGAAAGCACCTGTTGTTAAGGATGACTGTGTGATGTCACTCTCCATGGCTGATGTGAGTAAAACTTTTAAACAGGTTAACACTCTCAAGGCCGCCGGGCCAGACGGAATACCAGGGCGCGTTCTCAGGAGCATGCACAGACCAGCTGGCCAGTGTCTTCACAGACATTTTCAATCTCTACTAGTGACAGTCTGTAATCACAATATGTTTCAAGCTGACCACCATTGTCCCTGTTCCCAATAACTCAATAGATCAAAGGAGGAGGTCCTGGATATTCTATATTCTACTGTGCTTTATACTCTATGGCCCTCAAACTCAATCATTGTTCCCTTCTATTCAGGGACTGATTTAGACCTGGGACACCAGGTTGGTGATATTAATGATCAGGGACTGATTTAGACCTGGGACACCAGGTGGGTGATATTAATGATCAGGGACTGATTTAGACCTGGGACACCAGGTGGGTGATATTAATGATCAGGGACTGATTTAGACCTGGGACACCAGGTGGGTGATATTAATGATCAGGGACTGATTTAGACCTGAGACACCAGGTGGGTGACATTAATGATCAGGGACTGATTTAGACCTGGGACACCAGGTGGGTGACATTAATGATCAGGGACTGATTTAGACCTGGGACACCAGGTGGGTGATATTAATGATCAGGGACTGATTTAGACCTGGGACACCAGGTGGGTGATATTAATGATCAGGGACTGATTTAGACCTGGGACACCAGGTGGGTGATATTAATGATCAGGGACTGATTTAGACCTGGGACACCAGATGGCTTAATCTGTATTTGAACCCAACCCATACCCCATCCAACCCATACCCCATCCAACCCATACCCCATCCAACCCATACCCCATCCAACCCATACCCCATCCAACCCATACCCTATCCAACCCAACCCATACCCTATCCAACCCAACCCATACCCCATCCAACCCATACCCCATCGAAACCCATCCAACCCAACCCATACCCCATCCAACCCATACCCCATCCAACCCATACCCCATCCAACCCATACCCTATCCAACCCAACCCATACCCCATCCAACCCATACCCCACCCAACCCATACCCCATCCAACCCATACCCCATCCAACCCATACCCTATCCAACCCATACCCATACCCCATCCAACCCATACCCCATCCAACCCATACCCCATCGAAACCCATCCAACCCAACCCATACCCCATCCAACCCATACCCCATCCAACCCATACCCCATCCAACCCATACCCTATCCAACCCAACCCATACCCCATCCAACCCATACCCTATCCAACCCATACCCCATCCAACCCAACCCATACCCCATCCAACCCATACCCCACCCAACCCATACCCCATCCAACCCATACCCCATCCAACCCAACCCATACCCCATCCAACCCAACCCATACCCCATCGAAACCCATACCCCATCGAAACCCATCCAAACCAACCCATACCCCATCCAACCCATACCCCATCAAACCCAACCCATACCCCATCCAACCCATACCCCATCCAACCCTGTATAGAGAGACTGTTTTTTTTCACATGCTCTGTAGAATAGCAAACCATCACACACACACACACACACACACACACACACACACACACACACACACACACACACACACACACACACACACACACACACACACACTTTATTTCTGATGCAACCCTGATGCAACCAACCAATGCCAGTGTGCGTGTCCTAGATATGAACTCTTGATGGATATTGTACATAAAGAGCAGCTGGGGAGAATAAGTCCCTTTGTTTTCTCTCTCTCGCTTCTATCTATACACAGTCCTGGCCCCAAAACTGTGTGTGTCATATAGACAGAGGGAGAGGGAAAGGGAGAGAAAAGGCAGAGAAAGAAAGAGACAGAGAGACAGAGAGAGAGAGACAGAGAGAGAGAGAGAAAGAGAGACAGAGACAGAGAGAGAGACAGAGACAGAGACACAGAGAGAGAGAGAGAGAGAGAGAGACAGAGACAGAGAGAGAGAGACACAGAGAGAGAGAGAGAGAGTGAGAGAGAGAGGGAGAGAGAGTGAGAGAGAGAGGGAGAGAGAGAGAGACAGAGAGAGAGACAGAGAGGGAGAGAGACAGAGAGGGAGAGAGAGAGACAGAGAGGGAGAGAGAGAGAGAGAGAGAGAGAGAGTGAGAGAGAGAGGGAGAGAGACAGAGAGAGAGACAGAGAGGGAGAGAGACAGAGAGACAGAGAGAGAGACAGAGAGGGAGAGAGACAGAGAGAGAGACAGAGAGAGAGACAGAGAGAGAGACAGAGAGGGAGAGAGACAGAGAGAGAGACAGAGAGAGAGACAGAGAGAGACAGAGAGGGAGAGAGAGAGAGAGAGCTAAAGGGTCATCAATCATTATCCCACCTGATTGTCTCTGATGGCCTTGACCCAGTCAGTGAACAGCAGACTGAAAGTCCCCAGGTGACACATACCATCTACTTTCTTTAGAAATAACTCGATTCTCACACACTGCAATTGAGATATCGATTGACCCAAGCTGAGGCTGCAGCCTACAGAAACTCCTGCACACAGACAGTGGTACCGAACCTCCTGCAGACAGACAGTGGTACCGAACCTCCTGCACACAGACAGTGGTACCAAACCTCCTGCACACACACAGTGGTACAGAACCTCCTGCACACAGACAGTGGTACCAAACCTCCTGCACACAGACAGTGGTACCAAACTTCCTGCACACATAAAGTGGTACTGAACCTCCTGCACACAGACAGTGGTACCGAACCTCCTGCACACAGACAGTGGTACCGAACCTCCTGCACACAGACAGTGGTACCGAACCTCCTGCAGACAGACAGTGGTACCGAACCTCCTGCACACATACAGTGGTACCAAACCTCCTGCACACATACAGTGGTACCGAACCTCCTGCACACAGACAGTGGTACCGAACCTCCTGCACTTAGACAGTGGTACCGAACCTCCTGCACACAGACAGTGGTACCGAACCTCCTGCAGACAGACAGTGGTACCGAACCTACGGAGGTGATTTATTGCTCTCTAGAATATTTTAATTATACGCCCAGACATGAAGCATTTCTATCATATTAAATATCAGCCACTATCGGAAGGCACCGTCAGTAATACCCAGATACATAACAACTGTCACGGTAGACCAGTGACTGTTAGTTTCCTTCCATTCGTAACATTTTGGATCACACAGGTCCGTGTGGCTGTTCCTGAGCTTCCATTCGTAACATTTTGGATCACACAGGTCCGTGTGGCTGTTCCTGAGCTTCCATTCGTAACATTTTGGATCACGCAGGTCCGTGTGGCTGTTCCTGAGCTTCCATTCGTAGCCTACATTTTGGATCACACAGGTTTGTGTGGCTGTTCCTGAGCTTCCATTCGTAACATTTTGGATCACACAGGTCCGTGTGGCTGTTCCTGAGCTTCCATTCGTAGCCTACATTTTGGATCACACAGGTCCGTGCGGCTGTTCCCGAGCTTCCATTCGTAACATTTTGGATCACACAGGTCCGTGTGGCTGTTCCTGAGCTTCCATTCGTAGCCTACATTTTGGATCACACAGGTCCGTGTGGCTGTTCCTGAGGTTCCATTCGTAACATTTTGGATCTTTACATTCCATTTTTAGTGTCCGTTTCTTTCCTCTGCCAGGTCCGTGTGGTCGTCCCTGAGGTTCCCTAGCAACAGTGGATAATATTAGGTTAACGTATTACATGTTGTGCAATAATTTGAGATGTAGTCTTTTTGAATCCTTATGGGACCATGTTTAGCAGTTTAAACCTGGAGCCTGGAGCACAATTCAGACCATGTTTAGCAGTTTAAACCTGGAGCACAGTTCAGACCATGTTTAGCAGTTTAAACCTGGAGCACAGTTCAGACCATGTTTAGCAGTTTAAACCTGGAGCACAGTTCAGACCATGTTTAGCAGTTTAAACCTGGAGCCTGGAGCACAGTTCAGACCATGTTTAGCAGTTTAAACCTGGAACCTGGAGCACAGTTCAGACCATGTTTAGCAGTTTAAACCTGGAACCTGGAGCACAGTTCAGACCATGTTTAGCAGTTTAAACCTGGAGCACGGTTCAGACCATGTTTAGCAGTTTAAACCTGGAGCACAGTTCAGACCATGTTTAGCAGTTTAAACCTGGAGCCTGGAGCACAGTTCAGACCATGTTTAGCAGTTTAAACCTGGAACCTGGAGCACAGTTCAGACCATGTTTAGCAGTTTAAACCTGGAGCACGGTTCAGACCATGTTTAGCAGTTTAAACCTGGAGCCTGGAGCACGGTCCAGACCATGTTTAGCAGTTTAAACCTGGAGCACGGTTCAGACCATGTTTAGCAGTTTAAACGTCGAGCCTGGAGCACAGTTCAGACCATGTTTAGCAGTTTAAACCTGGAGCCTGGAGCACAGTTCAGACCATGTTTAGCAGTTTAAACCTGGAGCCTGGAGCACAGTTCAGACCATGTTTAGCAGTTTAAACCTGGAGCCTGGAGCACGGTTCAGACCATGTTTAGCAGTTTAAACCTGGAGCCTGGAGCACGGTTCAGACCATGTTTAGCAGTTTAAACCTGGAGCCTGGAGCACAGTTCAGACCATGTTTAGCAGTTTAAACCTGGAGCCTGGAGCACAGTTCAGACCATGTTTAGCAGTTTAAACCTGGAGCCTGGAGCACAGTTCAGACCATGTTTAGCAGTTTAAACCTGGAGCCTGGAGCACGGTTCAGACCATGTATAGCAGTTTAAACCTGGAGCCTGGAGCACGGTTCAGACCATGTTTAGCAGTTTAAACCTGGAGCCTGGAGCACGGTTCAGACCATGTTTAGCAGTTTAAACCTGGAGCCTGGAGCACAGTTCAGACCATGTTTAGCCGTTTAAACCTGGAGCCTGGAGCATGTTTCAGACCATGTTTAGCAGTTTAAACCTGGAGCCTGGAGCACAGTTCAGACCATGTTTAGCAGTTTAAACCTGGAGCCTGGAGCACGGTTCAGACCATGTTTAGCAGTTTAAGCCTGGAGCACGGTTCAGACCATGTTTAGCAGTTTAAGCCTGGAGCCTGGAGCACGGTTCAGACCATGTTTAGCAGTTTAAACCTGGAGCCTGGAGCACGGTTCAGACCATGTTTAGCAGTTTAAACCTGGAGCACAGTTCAGACCATGTTTAGCAGTTTAAACCTGGAGCCTGGAGCACGGTTCAGACCATGTTTAGCAGTTTAAACCTGGAGCACAGTTCAGACCATGTTTAGCAGTTTAAACCTGGAGCCTGGAGCACGGTTCAGACCATGTTTAGCAGTTTAAACCTGGAGCCTGGAGCACGGTTCAGACCATGTTTAGCAGTTTAAGCCTGGAGCCTGGAGCACAGTTCAGACCATGTTTAGCAGTTTAAACCTGGAGCCTGGAGCACGGTTCAGACCATGTTTAGCAGTTTAAACCTGGAGCCTGGAGCACGGTTCAGACCATGTTTAGCAGTTTAAGCCTGGAGCACGGTTCAGACCATGTTACGCAGTTTAAGCCTGGAGCCTGGAGCACGGTTCAGACCATGTTTAGCAGTTTAAACCTGGAGCCTGGAGCACGGTTCAGACCATGTTTAGCAGTTTAAACCTGGAGCACAGTTCAGACCATGTTTAGCAGTTTAAACCTGGAGCCTGGAGCACGGTTCAGACCATGTTTAGCAGTTTAAACCTGGAGCACAGTTCAGACCATGTTTAGCAGTTTAAACCTGGAGCCTGGAGCACGGTTCAGACCATGTTTAGCAGTTTAAACCTGGAGCCTGGAGCACGGTTCAGACCATGTTTAGCAGTTTAAGCCTGGAGCCTGGAGCACAGTTCAGACCATGTTTAGCAGTTTAAACCTGGAGCCTGGAGCACGGTTCAGACCATGTTTAGCAGTTTAAACCTGGAGCCTGGAGCACGGTTCAGACCATGTTTAGCAGTTTAAGCCTGGAGCCTGGAGCACAGTTCAGACCATGTTTAGCAGTTTAAACCTGGAGCCTGGAGCACGGTTCAGACCATGTTTAGCAGTTTAAACCTGGAGCCTGGAGCACGGTTCAGACCATGTTTAGCAGTTTAAGCCTGGAGCCTGGAGCACAGTTCAGACCATGTTTAGCAGTTTAAACCTGGAGCCTGGAGCACGGTTCAGACCATGTTTAGCAGTTTAAACCTGGAGCCTGGAGCACGGTTCAGACCATGTTTAGCAGTTTAAGCCTGGAGCACGGTTCAGACCATGTTACGCAGTTTAAGCCTGGAGCCTGGAGCACGGTTCAGACCATGTTTAGCAGTTTAAACCTGGAGCCTGGAGCACGGTTCAGACCATGTTTAGCAGTTTAAACCTGGAGCACAGTTCAGACCATGTTTAGCAGTTTAAACCTGGAGCCTGGAGCACGGTTCAGACCATGTTTAGCAGTTTAAACCTGGAGCACAGTTCAGACCATGTTTAGCAGTTTAAACCTGGAGCCTGGAGCACGGTTCAGACCATGTTTAGCAGTTTAAACCTGGAGCCTGGAGCACGGTTCAGACCATGTTTAGCAGTTTAAGCCTGGAGCCTGGAGCACAGTTCAGACCATGTTTAGCAGTTTAAACCTGGAGCCTGGAGCACGGTTCAGACCATGTTTAGCAGTTTAAACCTGGAGCCTGGAGCACGGTTCAGACCATGTTTAGCAGTTTAAGCCTGGAGCCTGGAGCACAGTTCAGACCATGTTTAGCAGTTTAAACCTGGAGCCTGGAGCACGGTTCAGACCATGTTTAGCAGTTTAAACCTGGAGCCTGGAGCACGGTTCAGACCATGTTTAGCAGTTTAAGCCTGGAGCCTGGAGCACAGTTCAGACCATGTTTAGCAGTTTAAACCTGGAGCCTGGAGCACAGTTCAGACCATGTTTAGCAGTTTAAACCTGGAGCCTGGAGCACAGTTCAGACCATGTTTAGCAGTTTAAACCTGGAGCCTGGAGCACAGTTCAGACCATGTTACGCATCTGCATACGGTAAGTCTGAACACACACTAGCGAAAGTGCTTCAATCAAAATGCATAAAAAAGGAATAGATTTCCTGAGTTGAGCGTCTCTCTTTCTCTAGCCAATCAATGACCCCCCCCCCCCACCCTAATCAGTATAGATCGAGGTGTGACACCAGGTGATTGTCTCTCTGAGCTTCCAGTCAATGATTCTAACTCATCCATTATCGGTCCAGGCACGACACTCACACCCAGACACAGCTTCGTATCCAATGACGACAAGCCCCACCAGCGTTCCGTCACCATTGAGAACGTTGAGTATATTCCATATGGCTTCCTGTCCCCTAAAGGTAATGAACTGTATAGGGAATAGAGGGAACGTTGAGTATATTCCATATGGCTTCCTGTCCCCTAAAGGTAATGAACTGTATAGGGAATAGAGGGAACGTTGAGTATATTCCATATGGCTTCCTGTCCCCTAAAGGTAATGAACTGTATAGGGAATAGAGGGAACGTTGAGTATATTCCATATGGCTTCCTGTCCCCTATAGGTAATGAACTGTATAGGGAATAAAGGGAACGTTGAGTATATTCCATATGGCTTCCTGTCCCCTAAAGGTAATGAACTGTATAGGGAATAAAGAGAACGTTGAGTATATTCCATATGGCTTCCTGTCCCCTAAAGGTAATGAACTGTATAGGGAATAGAGGGAACGTTGAGTATATTCCATATGGCTTCCTGTCCCCTAAAGGTAATGAACTGTATAGGGAATAGAGAGAGTGTTGAGTATATTCCATATGGCTTCCTGTCCCCTAAAGGTAATGAACTGTATAGGGAATAGAGGGAACGTTGAGTATATTCCATATGGCTTCCTGTCCCCTAAAGGTAATGAACTGTATAGGGAATAGAGGGCCATTTGGGACACAGACATCGAGAACGTCCCAACCTGCTTCTGATAATAGTATTTACACAATCTGACAGACAAACACACACACGCACACACACACACACTTGAACCATAAACCTCTATATATATGTTCAATACGACCCTCCTAGACGCTTCACTGGAAACTGTATTTTCCAAGAAGTATTACATACGTTTTAAATCTAGGAGGATAAGGAGGAAAACTTTATACACCTTTATACTCTGTGTTGTTGTATGTGTCGAACTGCTATGCTTTATCTTGGTCAGGTCGCAGTTGTAAATGAGAACTTGTTCTCAACTAGCCGACCTGGTTAAATAAAGGTAAAATACATCAACACTATCCGTCTGTAGAGGAGAGGACATCCCAGAGGGAAACGACACTAAAAAGAAAACGTCTCTTAAAAGTAGAGGAAAATAGGAAAAAGGAAGCGGGAGAGTAAAGAGAGAGAGAGTACCCAAAACTCAGCGTAGCTCGCAAGCTAACCCAAACCTCAGTGTAGCCCGCCAGCTAACCCAAACCTCAGTGTAGCCCGCCAGCTAACCCAAACCTCAGTGTAGCTCGCAAGCTAACCCAAACCTCAGTGTAGCCCGCCAGCTAACCCAAACCTCAGCGTAGCTCGCTAGCTAACCCAAACCTCAGTGTAGCTCGCCAGCTAACCCAAACCTCAGTGTAGCTCGCCAGCTAACCCAAACCTCAGTGTAGCTCGCCAGCTAACCCAAACCTCAGTGTAGCTCGCTAGCTAACCCAAACCTCAGCGTAGCTCGCTAGCTAACCCAAACCTCAGTGTAGCTCACCAGCTAACCCAAACCTCAGTGTAGCCCGCCAGCTAACCCAAAACTCAGCGTAGCTCGCTAACTAAACCCAAACCGCAGTGTAGCTCACCAGCTAACCCAAACCTCAGCGTAGCTCGCCATTTATCCCAAACCTCAGTGTAGCTCGCCAGCTAACCCAAACCTCAGTGTAGCTCGCCAGCTAACCCAAACCTCAGTGTAGCTCGCTAGCTCATCAGGTATGGATGAGGTCCTTCATTTGGTGAAGTGGTGTTTCTATTATTTAGTACCTGAGGAGTGCAGCCATTCAGAGGAGCTGCAGAGAGAAACACACATGTGAGGGGCCAGAGAGAAACACACATCTGAGGGGCCAGAGAGAAACACACATCTGAGGGGCCAGAGAGAAACACACATCTGAGGGGCCAGAGAGACTTAGAAACACACATCTGAGGGGCCAGAGAGAAACACACATCTGAGGGGCCAGAGAGAAACACACATCTGAGGGGCCAGAGAGACTTAGAAACACACATCTGAGGGGCCAGAGAGAAACACACATCTGAGGGGCCAGAGAGAAACACACATCTGAGGGGCCAGAGAGAAACACACATCTGAGGGGACAGAGAGAAAGAATCCGAAGTCAAATGTCTACTGTTTACTGACGATCTGGTGCTTCTGTCACCAACCAAGTAGGGCCTACAGCAGCACCTAGATCTTCTGCAAAGATTCAGTAAGACCAAAATATTGGTGTTCCAAAAAGGTCCAGTCGCCAGGACCACGAATACAAATTTTATCTCGACACCGTTGCCCTAGAGCACACAAAAAACGATACATACCTCGGCCTAAACATCAGCGCCACAGGTAACTTCCACAAAGCTGTGAACGATCCGAGAGACAAGGCAAGAAGAGCATTCTATGCCATCAAAAGGAACATAAAATTCAACATACCAATTAGGATCTGGCAAAAAATACTTGAATCAGTTATAGAACCCATTGTCCTTTATGAGACTCTGCATGCAAAAAAATATCCTCAGTGTACAACATAAAACACCAAATAATGCATGCAGAGCAGAATTAGGCCGATACCCGCTAATGATCAAAATCCAGAAACGAGTCGTTAAATTCTACAACCACCTAAAAGGAAGCGATTCCCAAACCTTCCATAACAAAGCCATCACCTACAGAGAGATGGAGAAGAGTCCCCTCAGCAAGCTGGTCCTGGGGCTCTGTTCACAAACACACCCCACAGAGATCCAGTACAACAACACAATTAGACCCAACCAAATCATGAGAAAACAAAAAGGGATTACTTGACACATTGGAAAGAATTAACAAAAAACAGAGCAAACTAGAATGCTATTTGGCCCTAAACAGAGAGAACACAGTGGCAGAATACCTGACCACTGTGACTGACCCAAACTTAAGGAAGGCTTTGACTATGTACAGACTCAGTGAGCATAGCCTTGCTATTGAGAAAGGTCGCCGTAGGCAGACCTGGCTCTGAAGAGAAGACAGGCTATGTGCACACTGCCCACAAAATGAGGTGGAAACTGAGCTGCACTTCCTAACCTCCTGCCCAATGTATGACCATATTAGAGACACATATTTCCCTCAGATTACACAGATCCACAAAGAATTTGAAAACAAAGCCAATTTTGATAAACTCCCATATCTACTGGGTGAAATACCACAGTGTGACATCACTGCAGCAATATTTGTGACCTGTTGCCACAAGAAAAGGTCAACCAGTGAAGAACAAACACCATTGTAAATACAACCCATATTTATGCTTATTTATTTTCCCTTTTGTACTTTAACCATTTGTACATCATTACAACACTGTATATAGACATAATATGACATTTGTAATGTCTTTATTCTTTTGGAACTTCTGTATGTGTAATGTTTACTGTAAATTTTTATTGTTCATTTCACTATTGTATATTATCTATTTCACTTGCTTTGGCAATGTTAACATATGTTTACCATGCCAATAAAGCCCCTTGAATGTAATTGAATTGAGAGGGAGGTGGAAGAATAGAGAAAGAGAATGAGACAGAGATAGTGAGATAGAGGGAGAGAGACTGCTGTTGCAGGGTAGAAACTGAGCTGGTCTGTTCTCGCTCAGAGACCTCGTCATTCTGGAACCCTCCAAGGAAACCAGAGAAGAGGATAGAGAAGATTGTCTCTCTCAATCCCTCTCTCCCTCTAGCTCAAATCTCTACCTCTCCCTCCCTCTAGCTCGGATCTCTCTCCCTCTAGCTCAGATCTCTCTCCCTCTAGCTCGGATCTCTCTCCCTCTAGCTCAGATCTCTCTCCCTCTAGCTCAGATCTCTCTCCCTCTCTCCCTCTAGCTCAGATCTCTCTCCCTCTAGCTCAGATCTTTACCTCTAGCTCAGACCTCTATCTCTCTGTCCATATAGCTCAGATCTTTACCTCTAGCTCAGACCTCTATCTCTCTGTCCATATAGCTCAGATCTCTATCCCTCTGTCCATATAGCGCAGGGAGAGAGAAAAGACAGAAATAGAAAGAGAGGGAAGAGAGGGGAGAGGGACGAGAGAGAAGAGAGGGAATAGAGAAGAGGGAAGAGAGGGAAGAGAGAGAATAGGGAAGAGGGAGGAGGGAAGAGAGGGAAGAGAGAGAAGAGGGAAGAGGGAGGAGGGAAGAGGGAGGAGGGAAGAGAGAGGAGGGAAGAGAGAGGAGGGAAGAGAGAGAAGAGAGGGAAGAGAGAGAAGAGAGGGAAGAGAGAGAAGAGAGGGAAGAGAAGAGGGAAGAGAGAGGTGGGGAGGGAAAAGAAAAGGGGAGAGGGAGAGGGAAGAGGGAAGAGAAGAGGGAAGAGAAGAGGGAAGAGAAGGAGCAGGTGTCCTGCTGGTTTTTAGATTTTATTTAGATTTATTTCACCTTTATTTATCCAGGTCGGCCAGTTGAGAACAAGTTCTCATTTACAACTGCGATCTGGCCAAGATAAAGCACTTAGGAGAGTTTATAGTCTAACCAGACACCTAGGTATTTGTAGTTGTCCACATATTTTAAGTCAGAACCGTCCAGAGTAGTGATGCTGGACGGGCGACCAGCGATCGGTTGAAGAGCATGCACTTAGTTTTACTAGCATTTAAAAGCAGTTGGAGGCCACGGAAGGAGAGTTGTATGGCATTGAAGCTCGTTTGGAGGTTTGTTAACAGTGTCCAAAGTAGGGCCAGAAGTATACAGAATGGTGTTGTCTGCGTAGAGGTGGATCAGAGAATCACCAGCAGCAAGAGTGACATCATTGATATATACAGAGAAAAGAGTCGACCCGAGGATTGAACCCTGTGGCACCCCCATATAGACTGCCAGAAGTCCGGACAACAGGCCCTCCGATTTGACACACTGAACTGTATCGGAGAAGTAGTTGGTGAACCAGGCGAGGCAATCATTAGAGAAACCAAGGCTGTTGAGTCTGCCAATAAGAATATGGTGATTGACAGTCGAAAGCCTTGGCCAGGTCGATGAAGACGGCTGCACAGTACTGTCTTTTATCGATGGCGGCTATATCATTTAGGACCTTGAGCGTGGCTGAGGTGCACCCATGACCAGCTGGGAAACCAGGTTGCATAGTAGAGAAGGTACGGTGGGATTCGAAATGGTCGGTAATCTGTTTGTTAACTTGGCTTTTGAAGATTTTAGAAAGTCAGGGTAGGATATATATAGGTCTGTAGCAGTTTGGGTCTAGAGTATCTCCCCCTCACTGATGTCACCATTTGACCTCACTGACACCTCACCTCTCACCACACCACACCTCACCTCTCACCACACCTTACCTCACCTCACCTCACACCTCACCTCACACACGGACAAACACGTCTAGTTAGATTAGTTCTTTATTAACCCAATTCATGTCTGAAATAACATTCCACACGTACAAACATCATAATTATACTGAACAACGATATAAACGCAACACAACCATTTTACTGAGTTACAGTTCATAGAAGAAAATCAATTAAAATACATTAATTAGGCCCTAATCTATGAATTTCACATGACTGGGCATGGGCACAGCCACCCATTGGGGAGCCAGGCCAGCCAATCAGAATGCGTTTCCCCCCCACAAAAGGGCATCCTTACAGACAGAAATACTCCTCAGTTTCATCCGCTGTCCGGGCGGCTGGTCTCAGACGATCCTGCAGGTGAAGAAGCCGGATGTGGAGGTCCTGGGCTGGCAGGGTTACACGCGGTCTGTGGTTGTGAGGCCGGTTGGTTACACGCGGTCTGTGGTTGTGAGGCCGGTTGGTTACACGCGGTCTGTGGTTGTGAGGCCGGTTGGACGTACTGACAAATTCTCTAAAACGCCATCGCGGCTTACGGTAGAGAAATGTTTACTAAATACTTGACATGTTGTGTTTTTATTTCTGTTCAGAAATGGGATTCAGAAAACAAACTTAGAGGCAGGAAGTAATAAAGCTGTTTGTTCTAATGACAAATCAACTCATTCAGGTTAGACCTTTTCCACTGCTTTCCATTTACAAGAAAATAACTAGATGACAGTAGTTGTGTGTCTCTGTTTAAAATAACTAGATGATAGTTGTGTGTCTCTGTTTAAAATAACTAGATGATAGTTGTGTGTCTGTTTAAAATAACTAGATGACAGTAGTTGTGTGTCTCTGTTTAAAATAACTAGATGACAGTAGTTGTGTGTCTCTGTTTAAAATAACTAGATGATAGTTGTGTGTGTCTGTTTAAAATAACTAGATGATAGTTGTGTGTCTCTGTTTAAAATAACTAGATGATAGTTGTGTGTCTGTTTAAAATAACTAGATGAGAGTTGTGTGTCTGTTTAAAATAACTAGATGATAGTTGTGTGTCTGTTTAAAATAACTAGATGATAGTTGTGTGTCTGTTTAAAATAACTAGATGATAGTTGTGTGTGTCTGTTTAAAATAACTAGATGATAGTTGTGTGTCTGTTTAAAATAACTAGATGAGAGTTGTGTGTCTGTTTAAAATAACTAGATGATAGTTGTGTGTCTGTTTAAAATAACTAGATGATAGTTGTGTGTCTCTGTTTAAAATAACTAGATGAGAGTTGTGTGTCTGTTTAAAATAACTAGATGATAGTTGTGTGTCTGTTTAAAATAACTAGATGATAGTTGTGTGTCTGTTTAAAATAACTAGATGATAGTTGTGTGTCTCTGTTAAAATGACATTCGGCTGTGTGTC
The DNA here is from genome assembly GCF_029448725.1 of Salvelinus fontinalis. Lineage (NCBI taxonomy): Eukaryota > Metazoa > Chordata > Actinopteri > Salmoniformes > Salmonidae > Salvelinus > Salvelinus fontinalis. The sequence goes on along the minus strand of NC_074701.1, from coordinate 20,147,764 downwards.
CAACATGAAGCCATATGAACCTTCTGCAAAAAAACAACAGCTTTGGAGCAAAGATCAACACAGGAAGTAGTGAAACAATAACAGAACACCTGACTGAAGGTTACAGAGATCACACTATATAAAGACACAGGAAGTAGTGAAACAATAACAGAACATCTGACTGAAGGTTACAGAGATCACACTATATAAAGACACAGGAAGTAGTGAAACAATAACAGAACATCTGACTGAAGGTTACAGAGATCACACTATATAAAGACACAGGCTGTCACCCTAATCCCTATATAGTGCACTACCTTCAGGCTCTTGTAGTGCACTATGTAGGGAATAGGGTGCCATTTGTGACAGACAGAGAGAATTGACGTAATTGACGTAAGTCTAGACAGCGACTCCCTTTATTCAACTCTATATTATTATCATCAGAGTCCATCGCACAGCTGTGTGAGTCAGACCATGACATCACAGGTCAGATAGTGAGGTCATAGGTCACATGACGACACCACAGGTCAGACAACAATGACAGATCTAGGATCAGCTTCCCTTCCCTCAATCCTAACCTTAACCCTTATGTGAAGAGGTCAAGGCAATGTCATCACATGTCAAACAATGAGGTCACAGGTCATATAACATCACAGGACACCCTCAACCCCGGGGGGTCAAGTCAGACCGTGGTCTGTCGGCTGAAGAGGTCGAGGGTCAAGTCAGACCGTGGTCTGTCGGCTGAAGAGGTCGAGGGTCAAGTCAGACCGTGGTCTGTCGGCTGAAAAGGTCGAGGGTCAAGTCAGACCGTGGTCTGTCGGCTGAAGAGGTCGAGGGTCAAGTCGGACCGTGGTCTGTCGGCTGAAGAGGTCGAGGGTCAAGTCGGACGGTGGTCTGTCGGCTGAAGAGGTCGAGGGTCAAGTCAGACGGTGGTCTGTCGGCTGAAGAGGTCGAGGGTCAAGTCAGACGGTGGTCTGTCGGCTGAAGAGGTCGAGGGTCAAGTCAGACGGTGGTCTGTCGGCTGAAGAGGTCGAGGGTCAAGTCAGACGGTGGTCTGTCGGCTGAAGAGGTCGAGGGTCAAGTCAGACGGTGGTCTGTCGGCTGAAGAGGTAGAGGGTCATGTCAGACCGTGGTCTGTCGGCTGAAGAGGTCGAGGGTCAAGTCAGACGGTGGTCTGTCGGCTGAAGAGGTCGAGGGTCAAGTCAGAACGTGGTCTGTTGGCTGAAGAGGTCGAGGGTCAAGTCAGACCGTGGTCTGTTGGCTGAAGAGGTCGAGGGTCAAGTCAGACCGTGGTCTGTCGGCTGAAGAGGTCGAGGGTCAAGTCAGACGGTGGTCTGTCGGCTGAAGAGGTCGAGGGTCAAGTCAGACCGTGGTCTGTCGGCTGAAGAGGTCGTGGGTCAAGTCAGACGGTGGTCTGTCGGCTGAAGAGGTCGAGGGTCAAATCAGACTGTGGTCTGTCGGCTGAAGAGGTCGAGGGTCAAATCAGACTGTGGTCTGTCGGCTGAAGAGGTCGAGGGTCACAGCAGAGAGGAAGGCTGGGATGCTCTTCTGGTGGTGCAGGTGGAGGTCCACCATCTCTCTCAGGGTTCTACTGAAGTCTGTCTCCATCAGCTGCATACTGCCTCCACTGCACACAACACCTCCACTGGCCTGGAGGAGAGAGAGGGACGGGACGAGAGATAAAGAAGAGACAGGGAGAAGGGGTCAGTTAGAAGTACACTACATATATAAACTCAGCAAAAAAAGAAACGTCCCTTTATCAGGACCCTGTCGTTCAAAGATAATCCAAATAACATCACAGATCTTCAAAGTAAAGGGTTTAAACACTGTTTCCCGTGCTTGTTCAATGAACCATAAACAATTAATGAACATGCACCTGTGGAACGGTCATTAAGACACTAACAGCTTACAGACGGTAGGCAATTAAGGTCACAGTTACGAAAACTTAGGACACTAAAGAGGCCTTTCTACTAACTCTGAAAAACACCAAAAGAAAGATGCCCAGGGTCCCTGCTCATCTGCGTGAACGTGCCTTAGGCATGCTGCAAGGAGGCATGAGGACTGCAGATAAATTGCAATGTCTGTACTGTGTGACGCCTAAGACAGCGCTACAGGGAGACAGGATGGACAGCTGATCGTCCTCGCAGTGGCAGACCACGTGGAACAACACCTGCACAGGATTGGTACATGCCAACATCACACCAGCGGGACAGGTACAGGATGGCAACAACAACTGCCCGAGTTATACCAGGAACTCACAATCCCTCCATCAGTGCTCAGACTGTCCGCAATAGGCTGAGAGAGGCTGGACTGAGGGCTTATAGGCCTGTTGTAAGGCAGGTCCTCACCAGACATCACCGGCAACAACGTCGCCTATGGGCACAAACCACCGTCGCTGGACCAGACAGGACTGGCAAAAGTGCTCTTCACTGACGAGTCACGGTTTTGTCTCACCAGGGGTGATGGTTGGATTCCCGTTTATCGTCGAAGGAATGAGCGTTACACCGAGGCCTGTACTCTGGAGCGGGATCTATTTGGAGGTGGAGGGTTCGTCGTGGTCTGGGGCGGTGTGTTACAGCATCATCGGATTGAGCTTGTTGTCATTTCAGGCAAACTCAACGATGTGCGTTACAGGGAAGACATCCTCCTCCCTCATGTGGTACCCTTCCTGCAAGCTCATCCTGACATGACCCTCCAGAATGACAATGCCACCAGCCATACTGCTCATTCTGTGCACAAATTCCTGCAAGACAGGAATGTCAGTGTTCTGCCATGGCCAGCAAAGAGCCCGGATCTCAATCCCATTGAGCACGTCTGGAACCTGTTGGATCGGAGGGTGAGGGCTAGGGCCATTCCCCCCAGAAATGTCCGGGAACCTGCAGGTGCCTTGGTGGAAGAGTGGAGTAACATCTCACAGCAAGAACTGGCAAATCTGGTGCAGTCCATGAGGAGGAGATGCACTGCAGTATTTAATGCAGCTGGTGGCCACACCGGATACTGACTGTTTTTGATTTGACCCCCCCCCCCCCCCCCCCCCCCTTTGCTCAGGGACACATTCCATTTCTGTTAGTCACATGTTTGTGGAACTTGTTCAGTTTGTCTCAGTTGTTAAATATTATTATGTTCATACAATGTTAAGTTTGCTGAAAATAAACGCAGTTGACAGTGAGAGGACGTTTATTCTTTGCGGGGTTTATATACAGCAGTATGTGGATACCCTTTCAAATTAGTGGATTCGGCTATTTCAGCCTCACCCAATGCTGACAGGTGTATAAAATCGAGCACACAGCCATGCAATCTCCATAGACAAACATTGGCAGTAGAATGGTCTTACTGAAGAGCTCAGTGACTTTCAACGTTGCACCGTCATAGGATGCCACTGTTCCAATAAGTCAGTTTGTAAAATTTCTGCCCTGCTAGAGCTGCCCCGGTCAACTGTAAGTGCTGTTACTGTGAAGTGGAAACATCTAGGAGCAACAACGGCTCAGCCGTGTAGTGGTAGACCACACAAGCTCACAGAACGGGACCGCCGAGTGCTGAAGCACGTAAAAATCATCTGTCCTCAGTTGTCACTACCGAGTTCTAAACTGCCTCTGGAAGCAACGTCAGCACAAGAGCTTCATGATATGGGTTTCCATGGCCGAGCAGCCGCACACAAGCCTGAGATCACCATATGCAATGCCAAGCTGGAGTGGTGTAAAGTTCACCGCCATCGGACTCTGGAGCAGTGGAAACACATTCTCTGAAATGATTAATCACGCTTAACCATCTGGCAGTCCGACGGACGAATCTGGGTTTGGGGGACGCCAGGAGAACGCTACCTGCCCTAACGCATGGCGCCAACTGTAAAGTTTGGTGGAGGAGGAATAATGGTCTGGGGCTGTTTTTCATGGTTCGGGCCCCTTAGTTCCAGTGAAGGGAAACCTTAAAGCTACAACAATGACATTCTAGATGATTCTGTGCTCCCACCTTTGTGGCAGTTCGGCAAAGAACCTTTCCTGTTTCAGCATGACAATGCCCCCCGTGCATAAAGCAACGGTCCATACAGAAATGGTTTGTCGAGATCGATGTGGAAGAACTTGATTGGCCTGCACAGAGCCCCGACCTCAACCCCATCGAACACCTTTTGGATGAATTGGAATGCCAACTGCGAGCCAGGCCTAATCGCCCGACCTCACTAATGCTCTTGTGGCTGAATGGAAGCAGGTCCCCACAGCAATGTTCCAACATCTAGTGGAAAGCCTTCCCAGAAGAGTGGAGGTTGTTATAGCAACAAAGGGGGGAACAACTCCATATTAATGACCATGATGTTGGAATGAGATTTTGGGATGATGTCCCATCTCTCCTGGACTGGAGTAGAAAACCCTGTTGTAGGACCCCACACACACACACACACACACACACACACACACACACACACACACACACACACAGCGTCAAGAGGGAGAGAGCATTAACTTTAGAAGTGAGGAAAGAAAATCAATTTAGAAGTTGTTTGTTGTTTATGGGAACCTTTTTGTGTGAGCGGTGGGATGAGTCGGTGAAATGGGAAGAAATTCAGGGTGGATTAATTAAATAAATACCACGCCGCTCAGAGTGAAATGAGGGGAGGGAGCGCAAAGGGAGGAGGAGAGGGAGGAAGTAATTAAAGAAATGCAGGGAAGAGAGGAAGAGATAGAGAAGAGAAGGGAGAGACAGAGAGCCTCTTCTGCCCAGTCAACTTTTCCATTCACAACTATCCCTCTTTGTCCATCTCTCTCCCCCATTCTGTTTCTCTCCTCCTGTGTCTAAGCCCATCTGTAAAGTTCTGCCATATAGATCTCTCTCCCTGAACACACCACCACACACACACCTGGAGGGCGCCATGGGAACCAGGGCCGGTGTTCTAGAGCCCCGAGGACTTCACGACCATCAAGTTATACTCAACTTCTGTGAAAATGTCTCTACTGTAGTCTTTTTCCCCGTCCCACACTGAAGAATCCATAAACATCATACACACATTGCAATATGAAAACGTTTCCCTCTGAAGTCAGTGGTCATGTGATGCTCCGTTGGTAGAGTATGACACTGGGAACGCCAAGGGTTGTGGGTTGGATTCCCGCCTGGTCCCCCCCCCCCATCTGAAGACTGTATGCACCCCCATGACTAAGTCACTTTGGATAATGGGGTCTGCTGAATGTCAAGTTAATATTACTTCAACTCGGACTATAAACACTAAATAATGTCAACTATATAGAAATCATTACATACAAATGTTTTATCTTGTGGTAGAAAGGCCAGTGAGGGAGAGAGAAGGATAGAGAGACAGGAGAGAGATAGAGGGAGAGAGATGGAGGGAGAGACGGGAGAGAGATGGAGGGAGAGACGGGAGAGAGATGGAGGGAGAGAGAAGGATAGAGAGACGGGAGAGAGATGGAGGGAGAGACGGGAGAGACAGGAGGGAGAGACAGGAGGGAGAGAGAAGGATAAAGAAAGACAAAATAGAGGGAGAGAAAGAGAAAGGAGAGGAGGAACACGGAGATACAAGGGAGACAGGAGGGGAAAATGGAGGGAGGAGAGAGAGAGATGGGAGAGAGAGATGGGGGGAGAGACGGGAGATGGAGAGAGAGAAGAGCGATGGAGAGAGAGAAGAGAGACGGAGGGAGGGAGAGAGAGATGGAGAGACAGATGGAGAGAAGAGAGACGGAGGGAGAGAGACAGATGGAGGGAGAGAGACAGATGGAGGGAGAGAGACAGATGGAGGGAGAGAGACAGATGGAGGGAGAGAGACAGATGGAGAGAAGAGACAGATGAAGAAGAGAGATGAGGGAGAGAGAGACAGATGGAGAGAAGAGACAGATGGAGAGAAGAGAGACAGATGGAGAGAAGAGAGACAGATGGAGAGAAGAGAGACAGAAGGAGAGAAGAGAGACGGAGGGAGAGAAGAGACAGATGGAGAGAAGAGAGACAGATGGAGAGAAGAGAGACAGATGGAGAGAAGAGAGACAGATGGAGAGAAGAGAGACAGAAGGAGAGAAGAGAGACAGATGGAGAGAAGAGAGACAGAAGGAGAGAAGAGAGACGGAGGGAGAGAAGAGAGACGGAGGGAGAGAGACAGATGGAGGGAGAGAGACAGATGGAGAGAAGAGAGACGGAGGGAGAGAAGAGAGACGGAGGGAGAGAGACAGATGGAGGGAGAGAGACAGATGGAGAGAAGAGAGACAGATGGAGAGAAGAGACAGATGGAGAAGAGAGATGAGGGAGAAGAGAGATGAGGGAGAGAGAGACAGATGGAGAGAAGAGAGACGGAGGGAGAGAGAGACAGATGGAGGGAGAGACAGATGGAGAGAAGAGAGATGAGGGAGAGAGACAGATGGAGAGAAGAGAGATGGAGGGAAAGAGAGATGGAGGGAGAGAGAGATGGAGGGAGAGAGAGATGGAGGGAGAGAGAGATGGCGAGAAGAGAGACAGATGGAGGGAGAGAGAGATGGCGAGAAGAGAGATGGAGAGAAGAGAGACGGAGGGAGAGAGAGAGACGGATGGAGAGAAGAGAGATGGAGGGAGAGAGACGGATGGAGAGAAGAGAGATGGAGGGAGAAAGAGACGGATGGAGGGAGAGACGGATGGAGGGAGAGACGGATGGAAAGAAGAGAGACGGAGGGAGAGAAGAGAGACGGATGGAGGGAGAGACGGATGGAGGGAGAGACGGATGGAGGGAGAGACGGATGGAGAGAAGAGAGACGGATGGAGAGAAGAGAGACGGAGGGAGAGAAGAGACGGATGGAGGGAGAGAAGAGACGGATGGAGGGAGAGAAGAGACGGATGGAGGGAGAGACGGATGGAGAGAAGAGAGACAGATGGAAAAGAGAGATGGAGGGAGAGAGACAGATGGAGGGAGAGAAGAGACAGATGGAAAAGAGAGATGGAGGGAGAGAGAGATGGAGGGAGAGAAGAGAGACGGATGGAGAGAGATGGAGGAAGAGAAGAGAGATGGAGGGAAAGAAGAGAGATGGAGGGAGAGAGAGATGGAGGGAGAGAGAGATGGAGGGAGAGAGAGACGGATAGAGGGAGAGACGGATGGAGAGAAGAGAGATGGAGGGAGAGAAGAGAGATGGAGGGAGAGAGAGACGGATAGAGGGAGAGACGGATGGAGAGAAGAGGTGGAGGGAGAGAGAGACGGATGGAGGGAGAGACGGATGGAGAGAAGAGAGATGGAGGGAGAGAAGAGAGATGGATGGACAGAAGACGGATGGAGGGAGAGACGGATGAAGAGAAGAGAGCACTAGGCCCAGAGGGTAATGATTAACATGCACCACCATGTCATTGACTATCTCCTTCCTCTCTTCAATTGCAGGAAAAACACAGGAAAGGAATTATATTTCATTTAAAGGTCAGAAGTGGGTTTTTCTTCAAAAAGGGATTTATTCAAATAGTGTGTGTGTTCTCAGTGTGTGTGTGTGTGGATTTATTCAAATAGGGACCTTATCTACGCCTGACTCCCCAAAACGTGTTATGAACAAGTCCTGACCTTTATCAAATCAACAAGTTGTTGTTTAATAACAACACAATAACTTCACTATGTCAGTCCAGGGTGCTCCTTTCCCCCATGTCCTCCTCTCTCTCCTACTACTCACCCTCTCCTTCCTCCTCCTCCTCTCCTACCTCCTTTCCCCCATGTCCTCCTCTCTCTCTCCTACTACTCACCCTCTCCTTCCTCCTCCTCTCCCTCTCCTACCTCCTTTCCCCCATGTCCTCCTCTCTCTCTCCTACTACTCACCCTCTCCTTCCTCCTCCTCATCTCCCTCTCCTACCTCCTTTCCCCCATGCCCTCCTCTCTCTCTCTCCTACTACTCACCCTCTCCTTCCTCCTCCTCTCCCTCTCCTACCTCCTTTCCCCCATGTCCTCCTCTCTCTCCTACTACTACTCACCCTCTCCTTCCTCCTCCTCCTCTCCTACCTCCTTTCCCCCATGTCCTCCTCTCTCTCCTACTACTACTCACCCTCTCCTTCCTCCTCCTCCTCTCCTACCTCCTTTCCCCCATGTCCTCCTCTCTCTCCTACTACTACTCACCCTCTCCTTCCTCCTCCTCCTCTCCTACCTCCTTTCCCCCATGTCCTCCTCTCTCTCTCCTACTACTCACCCTCTCCTTCCTCCTCTCCCTCTCCTACCTCCTTTCCCCCATGTCCTCCTCTCTCTCCTACTACTCACCCTCTCCTTCCTCCGCCTCCTCTCCCTCTCCTACCTCCTTTCCCCCATGCCCTCCTCTCTCTCTCCTACTACTCACCCTCTCCTTCCTCCTCCTCCTCTCCCTCTCCTACCTCCTTTCCCCCATGCCCTCCTCTCTCTCCTACTACTCACCCTCTCCTTCCTCCTCCTCCTCTCCCTCTCCTACCTCCTTTCCCCCATGTCCTCCTCTCTCTCCTACTACTACTCACCCTCTCCTTCCTCCTCCTCCTCTCCTACCTCCTTTCCCCCATGTCCTCCTCTCTCTCCTACTACTACTCACCCTCTCCTTCCTCCTCCTCCTCTCCTACCTCCTTTCCCCCATGTCCTCCTCTCTCTCCTACTACTCACCCTCTCCTTCCTCCTCTCCCTCTCCTACCTCCTTTCCCCCATGTCCTCCTCTCTCTCCTACTACTCACCCTCTCCTTCCTCCTCCTCTCCCTCTCCTACCTCCTTTCCCCCATGCCCTCCTCTCTCTCTCCTACTACTCACCCTCTCCTTCCTCCGCCTCCTCTCCCTCTCCTACCTCCTTTCCCCCATGCCCTCCTCTCTCTCTCCTACTACTCACCCTCTCCTTCCTCCTCCTCCTCTCCCTCTCCTACCTCCTTTCCCCCATGCCCTCCTCTCTCTCCTACTACTCACCCTCTCCTTCCTCCTCCTCCTCTCCCTCTCCTACCTCCTTTCCCCCATGTCCTCCTCTCCCTCCTACTACTCACCCTCTCCTTCCTCCTCCTCCTCTCCCTCTCCTACCTCCTTTCCCCCATGTCCTCCTCTCTCCTACTACTCACCCTCTCCTTCCTTCTCCTCCTCTCAATCTCCTACCTCCTTTCCCCCATGTCCTCCTCTCTCTCTCCTACTACTCACCCTCTCCTTCCTCCTCCTCCTCTCCCTCTCCTACCTCCTTTCCCCCATGTCCTCCTCTCTCTCTCCTACTACTCACCCTCTCCTTCCTTCCTCCTCTCCCTATCCTTCCCTCCCTCTCCTTACTCCTCTCCCTTCTCTCCTTACTCCTCTCCTTACTCCTCCTTCTCCTCTGTTTACTCCTCCGATCTCCTCTCCTTACTCCTCCTCCTCCTCTCCCTCTCCTTCCTCCTCTCCCTCCCCCTTCTTCCTCCTCTCTCCCCCTTCCTCCTCCTCCCCTCCTCCCCCTTCTTCCTCCTTCCTCCTCTTCCTCTCCTTCCCTCCCTCTCCTCTACTTCTCCTCTCCTTACTCCTCTCCTTCTCCTCTCCTTACTCCTCTCCTTCTCCTCTCCTTACTCCTCTCCCTCTCCTTACTCCTCTCCCTCCCTCCCTCTCCTTACTCCTCTCCCTCCTCCTCTCCTTACTCCTCCTTCTCCTCTGTTTACTCCTCCTTCTCCTCTGTTTACTCCTCCTTCTCCTCTGTTTACTCCTCCGATCTCCTCTCCTTACTCCTCCTCCTCCTCTCCCTCTCCTTCCTCCTCTCCCTCTCCTTCCCTCCCTCTCCTCTACTTCTCCTCTCCTTACTCCTCTCCTTCTCCTCTCCTTACTCCTCTCCCTCTCCTTACTCCTCTCCCTCCCTCTCCTTACTCCTCTCCCTCCCTCTCCTTACTCCTCTCCCTTCTCCTCTCCTTACTCCTTCTCCTCTCCTTACTCCTTCTCCTCTCCTTACTCCTTCTCCTCTCCTTACTCCTTCTCCTCTCCTTACTCCTTCTCCTCTCCTTACTCCTCCTCCTCTCCCTCTCCTTCCCTCCCTCTCCTTCCCTCCCTCTCCTTCCCTCCCTCTCCTTCCCTCCCTCTCCTCTACCTCTCCTCTCCCTTCTCTCCCTACTCCTTCTCCTCTCCTTACTCCTCCTCCTCCTCTCCTTACTCCTCTCCCTCCCCTTCTTCCTCCTCCTCCCCCTTCTTCCTCTCCCTCTCCTACTACTCACCCTCTTCTCCTCCTCCTCTCCCTCCCCCTTCTTCCTCCTTCCTCCTCTTCCTTTCCTTCCCTCCCTCTCCTCTACTTCTCCTCTCCTTACTCCTCTCCTTCTCCTCTCCTTACTCCTCTCCTTCTCCTCTCCTTACTCCTCTCCCTCTCCTTACTCCTCTCCCTCCCTCTCCTTACTCCTCTCCCTCCTCCTCTCCTTACTCCTCTCCCTTCTCCTCTCCTTACTCCTCCTTCTCCTCTGTTTACTCCTCCGATCTCCTCTCCTTACTCCTCCTCCTCCTCTCCCTCTCCTTCCTCCTCTCCCTCTCCTTCCCTCCCTCTCCTCTACTTCTCCTCTCCTTACTCCTCTCCTTCTCCTCTCCTTACTCCTCTCCCTCTCCTTACTCCTCTCCCTCCCTCTCCTTACTCCTCTCCCTCCCTCTCCTTACTCCTCTCCCTTCTCCTCTCCTTACTCCTTCTCCTCTCCTTACTCCTTCTCCTCTCCTTACTCCTTCTCCTCTCCTTACTCCTCCTCCTCTCCTTACTCCTCCTCCTCTCCCTCTCCTTCCCTCCCTCTCCTTCCCTCCCTCTCCTTCCCTCCCTCTCCTCTACCTCTCCTCTCCCTTCTCTCCCTACTCCTTCTCCTCTCCTTACTCCTCCTCCTCTCCTTACTCCTCTCCCTCCCCTTCTTCCTCCTCCTCCCCCTTCTTCCTCTCCCTCTCCTACTACTCACCCTCTTCTCCTCCTCCTCTCCTTCCTCCTCCTCCTCATCTCCTCTCCCTCCCCTCCCTCCCTTCCTCCTCTCCTTCCTCCTCTCCCTCCCCCTCTCCTCCTCTCCCTCCCCTCCTCCTCCTCTCCCTCTCCTTCCTCCTCTCCCTCCTCCTCCTCTCCCTCTCCCTCCTCCTCATCTGTATTTCTAGTTAAAGGAAATTGATGGTTGGTGGATTAGAATGTGGGACGTCACACGGAAGTCACCTCAGCCAACCAGAGACGAGGCTGCATGCGGAATGCCAATCCACCAATCACGTCATCACATCCTGGGGTACATTCCCTCACAGACTGGACACACAGGAAGACTGTGACGTACACACACCCAGGTGCACTCGCACAAACACACTCACACACACACACTGTCTCAGGGGGTCACTAAGTGACAGCTTTGTGATGGTAAATCTTCTAGTATAAGTAGTCAGTAGTCAGGGTAATGTAACGGGGGTTACCCACAGTAGTCAGTAGTCAGTGTAATGTAATGGGGGTTACCCACAGTAGTCGGTGTAATGTAATGGGGGTTACCCACAGTAGTCGGTAGTCAGTGTAATGTAATGGGGGTTACCCACAGTAGTCGGTAGTCAGTGTAATGTAATGGGGGTTACCCACAGTAGTCAGTGTAATGTAATGGGGGTTACCCACAGTAGTCAGTAGTCAGTGTAATGTAATGGGGGTTACCCACAGTAGTGAGTAGTCAGGGTAATGTAACGGGGGTTACCAACAGTAGTCGATAGTCAGTGTAATGTAATGGGGGTTACCCACAGTAGTCAGTGTAATGTAATGGGGGTTACCCACAGTAGTCGGTAGTCAGTGTAATGTAATGGGGGTTACCAACAGTAGTCAGTAGTCAGTGTAATGTAATGGGGGTTACCAACAGTAGTCGGTGTAATGTAATGGGGGTTACCCACAGTAGTCAGTAGTCAGTGTAATGTAATGGGGGTTACCAACAGTAGTCAGTGTAATGTAATGGGGGTTACCAATCAGTAGTCAGTGTAATGTAATGGGGGTTACCCACAGTAGTCAGTAGTCAGTGTAATGTAATGGGGGTTACCCACAGTAGTCAGTGTAATGTAATGGGGGTTACCCACAGTAGTCAGTGTAATGTAATGGGGGTTACCCACAGTAGTCAGTGTAATGTAATGGGGGTTACCCACAGTAGTCGGTAGTCAGTTGTCAGGGTAACGGGTAATGTGTGAAGGTTGAGCTGACAGGCTTCTAGAAGAAGGGGGGGGGGGGTTACCAGGTCAGAGTGGGACGGGGGGTTACCAGGTCAGAGTGGGACGGGGGTTACCAGGTCAGAGTGGGACGGGGGGTTACCAGGTCAGAGTGGGACGGGGGTTACCAGGTCAGAGTGGGACGGGGGTTACCAGGTCAGAGTGGGACGGGGGGTTACCAGGTCAGAGCGGGACGGGGGGTTACCAGGTCAGAGCGGGACGGGGGGTTACCAGGTCAGAGCGGGACGGGGGGTTACCAGGTCAGAGAGGGACAGGGGGTTACCAAGTCAGAGTGGGACGGGGGGTTACCAGGTCAGAGTGGGACGGGGGGTTACCAGGTCAGAGTGGGACGGGGGGTTAGCGGGTCAGAGTGGGACGGGGGGTTACCGGGTCAGAGTGGGACGGGGGGTTACCGGGTCAGAGTGGGACGGGGGGTTACCGGGTCAGTGTGTGACGGGGGGTTACCGGGTCAGAGTGGGACGGGGGGTTACCAGGTCAAAGTGGGACGGGGGGTTACCAGGTCAAAGTGGGACGGGGGGTTACCAGGTCAGAGTGTAGTGTGATGGGGGTTAACAGGTCAGAGTGGGACGGGAGGTTACCAGGTCAGAGTGGGACGGGGGGTTACCAGGTCAGTGTGTGTAGTGTGATGGGGGTTACCAGGTCAGAGTGTGACGGGGGGTTACCAGGTCAGAGTGGGACGGGGGGTTACCAGGTCAGAGTGGGACGGGGGGTTACCAGGTCAGAGTGGGACGGGGGGTTACCAGGTCAGAGTGGGACGGGGGTTACCAGGTCAGAGTGGGACGGGGGGTTACCAGGTCAGTGTGTGTAGTGTGTTGGGGGTTACCAGGTCAGAGTGGGACGGGGGTTACCAGGTCAGAGTGTGACGGGGGTTACCAGGTCAGAGTGGGACGGGAGGTTACCAGGGCAGAGTGGGACGGGGGGTTACCAGGGCAGAGTGTAGTGTGATGGGGGTTAACAGGTCAGAGTGGGACGGGAGGTTACCAGGTCAGAGTGGGACGGGGGGTTACCAGGTCAGTGTGTGTAGTGTGATGGGGGTTACCAGGTCAGAGTGTGACGGGGGGTTACCAGGTCAGAGTGGGACGGGGGGTTACCAGGTCAGAGTGGGACGGGGGGTTACCAGGTCAGAGTGGGACGGGGGGTTACCAGGTCAGAGTGGGACGGGGGGTTACCAGGTCAGAGTGGGACGGGGGTTACCAGGTCAGAGTGTGACGGGGGTTACCAGATTAGAGTGGGACGGGGGGTTACCAGGTCAGAGTGGGACGGGAGGTTACCAGGGCAGAGTGGGACGGGGGGTTACCAGGGCAGAGTGGGACGGGGGGTTACCAGGTCAGAGTGGGACGGGGGGTTACCAGGTCAGAGTGGGACGGGGGGTTACCAGGTCAGAGTGGGACGGGGGGTTACCGGGTCAGAGTGGGACGGGGAGTTACCAGGTCAGAGTGTAGTGTGATGGGAGTTACCAGGTCAGAGTGTGACGGGGGGTTACCAGGTCAGAGTGGAACGGGGGGTTACCAGGTCAGAGTGGGACGGGGGGTTACCAGGTCAGAGTGGGACGGGGGGTTACCAGGTCAGAGTGGGACGGGGGGTTACCAGGTCAGAGTGGGACGGGGGGTTACCAGGTCAGAGTGGGACGGGGGGTTACCAGGTCAGAGTGGGACGGGGGGTTACCGGGTCAGAGTGGGACGGGGGGTTACCGGGTCAGAGTGGGACGGGGGGTTACCGGGTCAGAGTGGGACGGGGGGTTACCGGGTCAGAGTGGGACGGGGGGTTACCGGGTCAGAGTGTAGTGTGATGGGGGTTACCGGGTCAGAGTGTGACGGGGGGTTACCAGGTCAGAGTGTGACGGGGGTTACCAGGTCAGAGTGGGACGGGAGGTTACCAGGGCAGAGTGGGACGGGGGGTTACCAGGTCAGAGTGTGACGGGGGGTTACCAGGTCAGAGTGTGTAGTGTGACGGGGGGTTACCAGGTCAGAGTGTGTAGTGTGACGGGGGTTACCAGGTCAGAGTGTGACGGGGGGTTACCAGGTCAGATGAACAGCTTTCTTTCCCTCAACCATCTCTCCTCTCTGTCCTCTCCTCTCCTCTACATTAAACTTGACTATTCTCCCCTCCTCTCTTTCCCTCAACCATCTCTCCTCTCTGTCCTCTCCTCTCCTCTACATTAAACTTAAATAACTTTTCACACCAAAGTGTTGCTATTAAGCATTCAAAACCACAATGTAATACTGAGAAAATATAAGGTCTCTTCTCTACCCTCTGCTCTCTTTCAGAGGAGAACGTAGTTTCTTTAAACGTCTGATGTCTGGGATGTCCTGAGAACGAAAAGGTAAATGCCACAGCCTTCTAGAATTACCTGACGACAGATATAACAGAGAGAAACAGAACGAGGGGGGGTTGGAGAGAGTAAGAGAAAACAGAGGAGAGAGGGGGGGGGGGGCAGAGAGAGAAGAGGAGGCAGAGAGGGAGTAAAAAGTGAGATGGAGTGACTCGATCTCTCCTATCTTTACCTCCCAAGTCTCAGACACCATTTAAGACAAAAGAACAGAGGTTTGTGATTGGCTGAAAGGAGAAAAACAGAAGGAATATTAATGGTATAATCAAAAATATGCAAATTAACTTCTGGTTTCAATTTAAATGCAGATTCTGATATTTAACATCTAGTAGAGAAGAGATGGATACACTAGAGAGAGAGAGAGAGAGGAGAGAGGGGGAGGTAGAGAGACAGAGAGGAGAGAGAGAGACAGGGAGAAAGAGAGGGGGAGGTAGAGAGAGAGGGGGAAAGGGAGAAAGGGAGAGAGAGACAGGGAGGTAGAGACACAGGGAGACAGGTAGAGAGACAGGGAGAGAGGGGGAGGTAGAGAGACAGGGAGAGAGGGGGAGGTAGAGAGACAGGGAGAGAGGGGGAGGTAGAGAGACAGGGAGAGAGGGGGAGGTAGAGAGACAGGGAGAGAGGGGGAGGTAGAGAGAGAGACGGAGAGAGGGGGAGGTAGAGAGACAGGGAGAGAGGGGGAGGTAGAGAGACAGGGAGAGAGACGGAGAGAGGGGGAGGTAGAGAGACAGGGAGAGACAGGGAGGAAGAGAGACAGGGAGAGAGGGGGAGGTAGAGAGACAGGGAGAGAGGGGGAGGTAGAGAGACAGGGAGAGAGGGGGAGGTATTGAGACAGGGAGAGAGAGGGAGGAAGAGAGACAGGGAGAGAGGGGGAGGTCGAGCTCAGTTGGTAGAGCAATCGGCAATGCCAGAATGATGTGGTTTTTGCCCTCGTTCTACACAGTTGATTCAAATATCCAAGTCATCATCAAGGGCAAACACCACAACGTGCACCCAGGGTCCCCAGGGCCCACTTTGAGAAACCCTGAGCTAAATGACTAAAAAGAAAACCAGAGCAGAAAGAGTAGAGAAAAGAAAAACTGTAGATCCAGTCTCATCTCCAGCCCCGAGTCTAACCTCCAGCCCCGAGTCTAACCTCCAGCCCCGAGTCTAATCCTCCAGCCCCGAGTCTAATCCTCCAGCCCCGAGTCTAATCCTCCAGCCCCGAGTCTAATCCTCCAGCCCCGAGTCTAATCCTCCAGCCCCGAGTCTAATCCTCCAGCCCCGAGTCTAATCCTCCAGCCCCGAGTCTAATCCTCCAGCCCCTAGTCTCACCTCCAGCCTCTAGTCTCACCTCTAGTCTCACCTCCAGCCCCTAGTCTCACCTCCAGCCCCTAGTCTCACCTCCAGCCCCTAGTCTCACCTCCAGCCCCTAGTCTCACCTCCAGCCCCTAGTCTCACCTCCAGCCCCTAGTCTCACCTCCAGCCCCTAGTCTCACCTCCAGCCCCTAGTCTCACCTCCAGCCCCTAGTCTCACCTCCAGCCCCTAGTCTCACCTCCAGCCCCTAGTCTCACCTCCAGCCCCTGGTCTCACCTCCAGCCCCTGGTCTCACCTCCAGCCCCTGGTCTCACCTCCAGCCCCTGGTCTCACCTCCAGCCCCTGGTCTCACCTCCAGCCCCTGGTCTCACCTCCAGCCCCTGGTCTCACCTCCAGCCGCTAGTCTCACCTCCAGCCGCTAGTCTCACCTCCAGCCGCTAGTCTCACCTCCAGCCGCTAGTCTCACCTCCAGCCGCTAGTCTCACCTCCAGCCGCTAGTCTCACCTCCAGCCGCTAGTCTCACCTCCAGCCGCTAGTCTCACCTCCAGCCGCTAGTCTCACCTCCAGCCGCTAGTCTCACCTCCAGCCGCTAGTCTCACCTCCAGCCGCTAGTCTCACCTCCAGCCGCTAGTCTCACCTCCAGCCGCTAGTCTCACCTCCAGCCGCTAGTCTCACCTCCAGCCGCTAGTCTCACCTCCAGCCGCTAGTCTCACCTCCAGCCGCTAGTCTCACCTCCAGCCGCTAGTCTCACCTCCAGCCGCTAGTCTCACCTCCAGCCGCTAGTCTCACCTCCAGCCGCTAGTCTCACCTCCAGCCGCTAGTCTCACCTCCAGCCGCTAGTCTCACCTCCAGCCGCTAGTCTCACCTCCACCTGCTAGTCTCACCTCCAGCCGCTAGTCTCACCTCCAGCCGCTAGTCTCACCTCCAGCCGCTAGTCTAACCTTCAGCTATAGCCAGCCTCATCTCCAGCCCCTTTCCCGGACACCGTCTGAGAGGACTGATGATAAGACCGTACCATTTGTTGCCGCCGTCTGAGAGGACTAACGGTAACACCGTACCATCTGTTGACACCGTCTGAGAGGACTGACGGTAAGACCGTACCATCTGTTGACGCCGTCTGAGAGGACTGACGGTAACACCGTACCATTTGTTGACGCCGTCTGAGAGGACTGACGGTAACACCGTACTATCTGTTGACACCGTCTGAGAGGACTGACGGTAACACCGTACCATCTGTTGACACCGTCTGAGAGGACTGACGGTAACACCGTACCATCTGTGGACACCGTCTGAGAGGACTGACGGTAACACCGTACCATCTGTTGACGCCGTCTGAGAGGACTGACGGTAACACCGTACCATCTGTTGACACCGTCTGAGAGGACTGACGGTAACACCGTACCATCTGTTGACACCGTCTGAGAGGACTGACGGTAACACCGTACCATTTGTTGACGCCGTCTGAGAGGACTGATGGTAACACCGTACCATCTGTTGACACCGTCTGAGAGGACTGACGGTAACACCGTACCATCTGTTGACACCGTCTGAGAGGACTGATGGTAACACCGTACCATCTGTTGACACCGTCTGAGAGGACTGACGGTAACACCGTACCATCTGTTGACACCGTCTGAGAGGACTGACGGTAACACCGTACCATCTGTTGACACCGTCTGAGAGGACTGACGGTAACACCGTACCATCTGTTGACACCGTCTGAGAGGACTGACGGTAACACCGTACCATCTGTTGACACCGTCTGAGGCCAGTTATGTTTTGTTCAGGACTGAGAGGTGTGTTTGTGGCAGACCTGGGGGTATGGCATCTCGTATTCCCACATCATTATGTAGGAGTGTGTATAGACACCGCCATCCAACGGCAGGATCAGTGTGTGTGTGTGTGTGTGACAGTGTGTCACCAGCGTCCAATGACAGGCTCTGGAGTATCAGGTTTCCACAGAGACAACAGACATATGTTCCAAACATCACCCAGAGGACAGCCACATCAGAAATCACCTAGAGCTAAGAGACAACTGTCAAAAGACATCAGTCACATCCTCACTCCCTCTCCACTCCCCTCCCACTCCTCCACTCCACTCCCTCTCCTCCCCTCGACTCAGTACTGGTACATAGTCAAGTTATGACCTCGTACCCCTGCACATGGACTCGGTACTGGTACCCTGTGTATATAACCAAGTTATTACCTCGTACCCCTGCACATGGACTCAGTACTGGTACTGTCTATATAGCCAAGTTATGACCTCGTACCCCTGCACATGGACTCGGTACTGGTACCCTGTGAATATAGCCAAGCTATTACCTCGTACCCCTACACATGGACTCTGTACTGGTACTGTGTATATAGCCAAGTTATTACCTCGTACCCCTGCACATTGACTCAGTACTGGTCCTGTGTATATAATCAAGTTATTACCTCATTCCCCTGCATATGGACTCGGTACTGGTACCCTGTGAATATAGCCAAGCTATTACCTCGTACCCCTACACATGGACTCGGTACTGGTACTGTCTATATAGCCAAGTTATGACCTCGTACCCCTACACATGGACTCTGTACTGGTGCCCTGTGTATATAATCAAGTTATTACCTCGTACCCCTGCACATTGACTCAGTACTGGTACCCTGTGTATATAGCCAAGCTATGACCTCGTACCCCTGCACATGGACTCTGTACTGGTACTGTGTATATAATCAAGTTATTACCTCGTACCCCTGCACATGGACTCTGTACTGGTCCTGTGTATATAATCAAGTTATTACCTCATACCCCTACACATGGACTCAGTACTGGTACTGTCTATATAGCCAATTTATTACCTCATACCCCTGCATATGGATTCATGGACCCCTACACATGTTAAGCCACCATCCCTGGGCTGTATGGGCCCATTATTTATGATGGAGATACGGCCATGTGAATCCTGTCCAATTTGAACCACTGTAGTTGGTTGGAGGTCATTTAGGAAAACTGGTATTTCAGAGTAGAATTAGGCAATAAAGGCCCGAGGGGGTGTGGTATATGCCCAATATACCACGGCTAAGGGCTGTTCGTATGCAAGACGCATCGCTAGGATACAGCCCTTAGCCGTGGTATATTGGCCATATATCACACACCCCTTAGGACCCTTATTGCTGTTATAAACTGGTTACCAATGTAATTAGAGCAGTAAAAACAAATGTTTTGTCATACCCGTGGTATACGGTCTGATATACCACGGCTGTCAGCCAATCAGCATTCAGGACTGGAACCAGCCAGTTTATAATAGGTTATTAAATCTAGACATCTTTATGTGGAAGTTGCCTCCCTGTGTAAAGACTGAAATGTGTCATTATAATGGGTTACCCTGTCTCCCTGCTGGACATAATGTGTTCCTATGGGATTCTACCTGAACTGACATGTACAGGGTTCCTCTTACATTTCTTAAAATGTACACAAACAGAATATCAATATTGTAATCAGTAGACTTCAGATAACATTTGTTTTTTAGTGTTTTAAGTGTAAAGATGTGGCCATGTGAATCCATCCCTGGGCTGTTACCTACCAGAGTACCCCTGGTGACATATACCCAACCAGTTACCTACCAGAGTACCCCTAGTGACATATACCCAACCAGTTACCTACCAGAGTACCCCTGGTGACGTCTATCCAACCAGTTACCTACCAGAGTACCCCTGGTGGCATCTATCCAACCAGTTACCTACCAGAGTACCCCTGGTGACATCTATCCAACCAGTTACCTACCAGAGTACCCCTGGTGGCATCTACCCAACCAGTTACCTACCAGAGTACCCCTGGTGACATCTATCCAACCAGTTACCTACCAGAGTACCCCTGGTGACATCTATCCAACCAGTTACCTACCAGAGTACCCCTGGTGACGTCTATCCAACCAGTTACCTACCAGAGTACCCCTGGTGACGTCTATCCAACCAGTTACCTACCAGAGTACCCCTGGTGGCATCCAACCAACCAGTTACCTACCAGAGTACCCCTGGTGACATCTATCCAACCAGTTACCTACCAGAGTACCCCTGGTGGCATCCAACCAACCAGTTACCTACCAGAGTACCCCTGGTGGCATCCAACCAACCAGTTACCTACCAGAGTACCCCTGGTGACATCTATCCAACCAGTTACCTACCAGAGTACCCCTGGTGACATCTATCCAACCAGTTACCTACCAGAGTACCCCTGGTGACATCTATCCAACCAGTTACCTACCAGAGTACCCCTGGTGACATCTACCCAACCAGTTACCTACCAGAGTACCCCTGGTGACGTCTACCCAACCAGTTACCTACCAGAGTACCCCTGGTGACATCTATCCAACCAGTTACCTACCAGAGTACCCCTGGTGACGTCTATCCAACCAGTTACCTACCAGAGTACCCCTGGTGACGTCTATCCAACCAGTTACCTACCAGAGTACCCCTGGTGACGTCTATCCAACCAGTTACCCACCAGAGTACCCCTGGTGACGTCTACCCAATCAGTTACCTACCAGAGTACCCCTGGTGACGTCTACCCAACCAGTTACCTACCAGAGTACCCCTGGTGACATCTATCCAACCAGTTACCTACCAGAGTACCCCTGGTGACATCAATCCAACCAGTTACCTACCAGAGTACCCCTGGTGACATCTATCCAACCAGTTACCTACCAGAGTACCCCTGGTGGCATCTATCCAACCAGTTACCTACCAGAGTACCCCTGGTGACATCTATCCAACCAGTTACCTACCAGAGTACCCCTGATGACATCTATCCAACCAGTTACCTACCAGAGTACCCCTGGTGACGTCTATCCAACCAGTTACCTACCAGAGTACCCCTGGTTACATCTATCCAACCAGTTACCTACCAGAGTACCCCTGGTGACATCATTCCAACCAGTTACCTACCAGAGTACCCCTGGTGACATTATCCAACCAGTTACCTACCAGAGTACGCCTGGTGACATCTATCCAACCAGTTACCTACCAGAGTACCCCTGGTGACATCTATCCAACCAGTTACCTACCAGAGTACCCCTGGTGACATCTATCCAACCAGTTACCTACCAGAGTACAACTGGTGACATCTATCCAACCAGTTACCTACCAGAGTACCCCTGATGACATCTATCCAACCAGTTACCTACCAGAGTACCCCTGGTGACATCTATCCAACCAGTTACCTACCAGAGTACCCCTGGTGGCATCCAACCAACCAGTTACCTACCAGAGTACCCCTGGTGGCATCTATCCAACCAGTTACCTACCTGAGTACCCCTGGTGACATCATTCCAACCAGTTACCTACCAGAGTACCCCTGGTGACATCTATCCAACCAGTTACCTACCAGAGTACCCCTGGTGACATCTATCCAACCAGTTACCTACCAGAGTACCCCTGGTGACGTCTATCCAACCAGTTACCTACCAGAGTACCCCTGGTGACATCATTCCAACCAGTTACCTACCAGAGTACCCCTGGTGACATTATCCAACCAGTTACCTACCAGAGTACGCCTGGTGACATCTATCCAACCAGTTACCTACCAGAGTACCCCTGGTGACATCTATCCAACCAGTTACCTACCAGAGTACCCCTGGTGACATCTATCCAACCAGTTACCTACCAGAGTACCCCTGGTGACATCTATCCAACCAGTTACCTACCAGAGTACCCCTGATGACATCTATCCAACCAGTTACCTACCAGAGTACCCCTGGTGACGTCTATCCAACCAGTTACCTACCAGAGTACCCCTGGTGACATCTATCCAACCAGTTACCTACCAGAGTACCCCTGGTGACATCTATCCAACCAGTTACCTACCAGAGTACCCCTGGTGACATCTATCCAACCAGTTACCTACCAGAGTACCCCTGGTGACGTCTATCCAACCAGTTACCTACCAGAGTACCCCTGGTGACATCATTCCAACCAGTTACCTACCAGAGTACCCCTGGTGACATTATCCAACCAGTTACCTACCAGAGTACGCCTGGTGACATCTATCCAACCAGTTACCTACCAGAGTACCCCTGGTGACATCTATCCAACCAGTTACCTACCAGAGTACCCCTGGTGACATCTATCCAACCAGTTACCTACCAGAGTACCCCTGGTGACATCTATCCAACCAGTTACCTACCAGAGTACCCCTCGTGACATCTATCCAACCAGTTACCTACCAGAGTACCCCTGGTGACATCTATCCAACCAGTTACCTACCAGAGTACCCCTGGTGACATCTATCCAACCAGTTACCTATCAGAGTACCCCTGGTGACGTCTATCCAGCCAGTTACCTACCAGAGTACCCCTGGTGACATCTATCCAACCAGTTACCTACCAGAGTACCCCTGGTGACATCAATCCAACCAGTTGCCTACCAGAGTACCCCTGGTGACATCTATCCAACCAGTTACCTACCACAGTACCCCTGGTGACGTCTATCCAACCAGTTACCTACCAGAGTACCCCTGGTGACGTCTATCCAACCAGTTACCTACCAGAGTACCCCTGGTGACGTCTATCCAACCAGTTACCTACCAGAGTACCCCTGGTGACGTCTATCCAACCAGTTACCTACCAGAGTACCCCTGGTGACGTCTATCCAACCAGTTACCTACCAGAGTACCCCTGGTGACGTCTATCCAACCAGTTACCTACCAGAGTACCCCTGGTGACATCTATCCAACCAGTTACCTACCAGAGTACCCCTGGTGACATCTATCCAACCAGTTACCTACCAGAGTACCCCTGGTGACGTCTATCCAACCAGTTACCTACCAGAGTACCCCTGGTGACATCTATCCAACCAGTTACCTACCAGAGTACCCCTGGTGACATCTATCCAACCAGTTACCTACCAGAGTACCCCTGGTGACGTCTATCCAACCAGTTACCTACCAGAGTACCCCTGGTGACATCATTCCAACCAGTTACCTACCAGAGTACCCCTGGTGACATTATCCAACCAGTTACCTACCAGAGTACGCCTGGTGACATCTATCCAACCAGTTACCTACCAGAGTACCCCTGGTGACATCTATCCAACCAGTTACCTACCAGAGTACCCCTGGTGACATCTATCCAACCAGTTACCTACCAGAGTACCCCTGGTGACATCTATCCAACCAGTTACCTACCAGAGTACCCCTGGTGACATCTACCCAACCAGTTACCTACCAGAGTACCCCTGGTGACGTCTATCCAACCAGTTACCTATCTTGGGGTTTCTTAGCCTGTATTTCAGCGGCCATATTGGAAATACCCACCAGGGTGGTAATTCACAAACCCCGCAGTGGCTCTATATCCAAAAGTACTTATTTAGACATGCCCTAAATGTGTGTGAAATTTGGTGGCTCTATATCCAAATTATTAAAATAAATGTCACGTAGCTGTCGGACTCGGGTCAAAACAATGTGAATATGAATCAATATGATCCTATTAGAATGATTGTATAAATTATCTGTGGGGATTATTTAGTGGGTAGATAACATTACAAAGTCATTTTGATATTGTCTGGAATGATTTTACCCCCCCCCCCCCCACACCAAAAATATAAAAATCTCTGGCGAAGGCCTCGAGGCCGATACGTATTAAAGAGCAGTGATCCTATCCAGAGCAGTGATCCTATCCAGAGCAGTGATCCTATCCAGAGCAGTGTGCAGGTCTCTTCTCTCGTGTTATTCAACTGTTACCAGGCACCTGCAACATAAAGTAGCTCAGATGTGCGAATGCCTTTTGAATGTTTACAGGAAATCAGGACGGCAGCCATTTAATTAAAATGTCCACCCTGGTTGACTGACAGGCTTCCCAGACTGCCTCCAATCTTTAATATGTTTCCCTTCAGGTATCTAGTATTAGTGTACCACGTTTGATGCTTATATCAGAAAATGGAACAATTATTTCAACTATCCGCTGGACTCCAGTAGACAGCTCGTCAGAGAGAGATCTCACAGCAGCGACTAAGGTGAGGGTCCTACGGCACGGCGCACACACACACACACACACACACACACACACACACACACACACACACACACACCTGCACAGGTATGAATTATATGCCCGAACCAGAGCGTTTAGGCCCTAATCTAACCCAGTCCCGATTGCTTCTTCCAAATTGAAAAGGCCCAAAACCAGAAATATCTTCCTCTATCAGCAAAACCATTAGCTGCTCCTCTGTCTGTCACTCTCTCCCAGCACGCAGCTGGCTCTGCTCGTGTCGGCTCTTAGTCTCCATGGCAACGGCTCCGCTTGGGCTGCTCTGCTCAATGAAGAGACGCGAGAGAACAGAGAGCTGTTCGCTACTGTTGGTCACTCTAAACGCAACTCTTTTCTGTGAAATCATTTCTCCGGTCTTATATTTGAGCAGGTTCAAGCACTTCGGACACCATGTTGTGACCTTAGATATGACCTTAGTACGTAGCAGAGCACGATGTTAGTGATACCCGGTGCTGTGGTTTCTACTAGACCTGACCCGGTGTTGTGGGTTCTACTATACCCGACCCGGTGCTGTTGTTTCTACTATACCCGACCCGGTGCTGTGGTTTCTACCATACATGACCCGGTACTGTGGTTTCTACTAGACCCGACCCGGTGCTGTGGTTTCTACTAGACCCGACCCGGTAAAGTGGTTTCTACTATACCCGACCCGGTACTGTGGTTTCTACCATACCCGACCCGGTGCTGTGGTTTCTACCATACCCGACCCGGTGCTGTGGTTTCTACCATACCCGACCCGGTGCTGTGGTTTCTACCATACCCGACCCGGTGCTGTGGTTTCTACCATACCCGACCCGGTGCTGTGGTTTCTACCATACCTGACCCGGTGCTGTGGTTTCTACCATACCTGACCCGGTGCTGTGGTTTCTACCATACCTGACCCGGTGCTGTGGTTTCTACCATACATGACCCGGTGCTGTGGTTTCTACCATACATGACCCGGTGCTGTGGTTTCTACCATACATGACCCGGTGCTGTAGTTTCTACCATACATGACCCGGTACTGTGGTTTCTACTAGACCCGGCGCTGTGGTTTCTACTAGACCTGACCCGGTGCTGTGGTTTCTACTAGACCTGACCCGGTGCTGTGGTTTCTACTATACCCGGCGCTGTGGTTTCTACTAGACCCGACCCGGTGCTGTGGTTTCTACTAGACCCGACCCGGTGCTGTGGTTTCTACTAGACCCGACCCGGTGCTGTGGTTTCTACTAGACCCGACCCGGTGCTGTGGTTTCTACTAGACCTGACCCGTTGCTGTGGTTTCTACTAGACCTGACCCGGTGCTGTGGTTTCTACTATACCCGACCCGGTGCTGTGGTTTCTACTAGACCCGGTGCTGTGGTTTCTACTATACCCGACCCGGTGCTGTGGTTTCTACTAGACCTGACCCGGTGCTGTGGTTTCTACCATACATGACCCGGTACTGTGGTTTCTACTAGACCCGGTGCTGTGGTTTCTACTATACCCGACCCGGTACTGTGGTTTCTACTAGACCCGGTGCTGTGGTTTCTACTATACCCGACCCGGTGCTGTGGTTTCTACTAGACCTGACCCGGTGCTGTGGTTTCTACTAGACCTGACCCGGTGCTGTGGTTTCTACTATACCCAACCCGGTGCTGTGGTTTCTACCATACATGACCCGGTGCTGTGGTTTCTACTATACCCGACCCGGTGCTGTGGTTTCTACTATACCCGACCCGGTGCTGTGGTTTCTACTATACCCGGTGCTGTGGTTTCTACTATACCCGACCCGGTGCTGTGGTTTCTACTATACCCGACCCGGTGCTGTGGTTTCTACTATACCCGACCCGGTGCTGTGGTTTCTACCATACCTGACCCGGTGCTGTGGTTTCTACTAGATCTGACCTGGTGCTGTGGTTTCTACTATACCCGGTGCTGTGATTTCTACTAGACCTGACCCGGTGCTGTGGTTTCTACTATACCTGACCCGGTTCTGTGGTTTCTACTATACCCGGTGGTGTGGTTTCTACTATACCTGACCCGGTGCTGTGGTTTCTACCATACCTGACCCGGTGCTGTGGTTTCTACCATACCTGACCCGGTGCTGTGGTTTCTACCATACCTGACCCGGTGCTGTGGTTTCTACTAGATCTGACCTGGTGCTGTGGTTTCTACTATACCCGGTGCTGTGGTTTCTACTATACCTGAGCAGGTGCTGTGGTTTCTACTATACCCGGTGCTGTGGTTTCTACTAGACCCGACCTGGTGCTGTGGTTTCTACCATACCCGACCCAGTGCTGTGGTTTCTACTATACCTGAGCAGGTGCTGTGGTTTCTACTATACCCGGTGCTGTGGTATCTACTAGATCTGACCCGGTGCTGTGGTTTCTACTAGACCTGACCTGGTGCTGTGGTTTCTACTAGATCTGACCTGGTGCTGTGGTTTCTACTAGATCTGACCTGGTGCTGTGGTTTCTACTAGATCTGACCTGGTGCTGTGGTTTCTACTAGATCTGACCTGGTGCTGTGGTTTCTACTAGATCTGACCTGGTGCTGTGGTTTCTACTATACCCGGTGCTGTGGTTTCTACTAGATCTGACCCGGTGCCGTGGTTTCTACTAGATCTGACCCGGTGCTGTGGTTTCTACTAGATCTGACCCGGTGCTGTGGTTTCTACTAGATCTGACCTGGTGCTGTGGTTTCTACTAGATCTGACCTGGTGCTGTGGTTTCTACTAGATCTGACCTGGTGCTGTGGTTTCTACTAGATCTGACCTGGTGCTGTGATTTCTACTAGATCTGACCTGGTGCTGTGGTTTCTACTAGATCTGACCTGGTGCTGTGGTTTCTACTAGATCTGACCCGGTGCTGTGGTTTCTACTAGATCTGACCTGGTGCTGTGGTTTCTACTATACCCGGTGCTGTGGTTTCTACTAGATCTGACCCGGTGCCGTGGTTTCTACTAGATCTGACCCGGTGCTGTGGTTTCTACTAGATCTGACCCGGTGCTGTGGTTTCTACTAGATCTGACCTGGTGCTGTGGTTTCTACTATACCCGGTGCTGTGATTTCTACTAGACCTGACCCGGTGGTGTGGTTTCTACTATACCTGACCCGGTGCTGTGGTTTCTACTATACCTGACCCGGTGCTGTGGTTTCTACCATACCTGACCCGGTGCTGTGGTTTCTACCATACCTGACCCGGTGCTGTGGTTTCTACTAGATCTGACCTGGTGCTGTGGTTTCTACTATACCCGGTGCTGTGGTTTCTACTATACCTGAGCAGGTGCTGTGGTTTCTACTATACCTGAGCAGGTGCTGTGGTTTCTACTATACCCGGTGCTGTGGTTTCTACTAGACCCGACCCGGTGCTGTGGTTTCTACTATACCCGGTGCTGTGGTTTCTACTAGACCCGACCCGGTGCTGTGGTTTCTACCATACCCGACCCGGTGCTGTGGTTTCTACCATACCCGACCCGGTGCTGTGGTTTCTACTATACCTGAGCAGGTGCTGTGGTTTCTACTATACCCGGTGCTGTGGTTTCTACTAGATCTGACCCGGTGCTGTGGTTTCTACTAGACCTGACCTGGTGCTGTGGTTTCTACTAGATCTGACCTGGTGCTGTGGTTTCTACTAGATCTGACCTGGTGCTGTGGTTTCTACCATACCTGACCCGGTGCTGTGGTTTCTACAATACCCGACCCGGTGCTGTGGTTTCTACCATACCTGACCCGGTACTGTGGTTTCTACTAGACCCGACCCGGTACTGTGGTTTCTACTAGACCCGATGCTGTGGTTTCTACTATACCTGACCCGGTGCTGTGGTTTCTACTATACCCGACCCGGTGCTGTGGTTTCTACCATACATGACCCGGTACTGTGGTTTCTACTAGACCCGACCCGGTGCTGTGGTTTCTACTATACCCGGTGCTGTGGTTTCTACTATACCTGAGCAGGTGCTGTGGTTTCTACCATACATGACCCGGTACTGTGGTTTCTACTAGACCCGACCCGGTGCTGTGGTTTCTACTATAACCGGTGCTGTGGTTTCTACTATACCTGAGCAGGTGCTGTGGTTTCTACTATACCTGAGCAGGTGCTGTGGTTTCTACTATACCCGGTGCTGTGGTTTCTACTAGACCCGACCCGGTGCTGTGGTTTCTACTATACCCGGTGCTGTGGTTTCTACTAGACCCGACCCGGTGCTGTGGTTTCTACCATACCCGACCCGGTGCTGTGGTTTCTACCATACCCGACCCGGTGCTGTGGTTTCTACTATACCTGAGCAGGTGCTGTGGTTTCTACTATACCCGGTGCTGTGGTTTCTACTAGATCTGACCCGGTGCTGTGGTTTCTACTAGACCTGACCTGGTGCTGTGGTTTCTACTAGATCTGACCTGGTGCTGTGGTTTCTACTAGATCTGACCTGGTGCTGTGGTTTCTACCATACCTGACCCGGTGCTGTGGTTTCTACTATACCCGACCCGGTGCTGTGGTTTCTACCATACCTGACCCGGTACTGTGGTTTCTACTAGACCCGACCCGGTACTGTGGTTTCTACTAGACCCGATGCTGTGGTTTCTACTATACCTGACCCGGTGCTGTGGTTTCTACTATACCCGACCCGGTGCTGTGGTTTCTACCATACATGACCCGGTACTGTGGTTTCTACTAGACCCGACCCGGTGCTGTGGTTTCTACTAGACCCGACCCGGTGCTGTGGTTTCTACTAGACCTGACCCGGTACTGTGGTTTCTACTATACCCGACCCGGTACTGTGGTTTCTACTATACCCGACCCGGTACTGTGGTTTCTACCATACCCGACCCGGTGCTGTGGTTTCTACCATACCCGACCCGGTGCTGTGGTTTCTACCATACCCGACCCGGTGCTGTGGTTTCTACCATACCCGACCCGGTGCTGTGGTTTCTACCATACCTGACCCGGTGCTGTGGTTTCTACCATACCTGACCCGGTGCTGTGGTTTCTACCATACATGACCCGGTGCTGTGGTTTCTACCATACATGACCCGGTGCTGTGGTTTCTACCATACATGACCCGGTACTGTGGTTTCTACTAGACCCGACCCGGTGCTGTGGTTTCTACTAGACCCGACCCGGTGCTGTGGTTTCTACTAGACCTGACCCGTTGCTGTGGTTTCTACTAGACCTGACCCGGTGCTGTGGTTTCTACTATACCCGACCCGGTGCTGTGGTTTCTACTAGACCCGGTGCTGTGGTTTCTACTATACCCGACCCGGTGCTGTGGTTTCTACCAGACCTGACCCGGTGCTGTGGTTTCTACCATACATGACCCGGTACTGTGGTTTCTACTAGACCCGGTGCTGTGGTTTCTACTATACCCGACCCGGTACTGTGGTTTCTACTAGACCCGGTGCTGTGGTTTCTACTATACCCGACCCGGTGCTGTGGTTTCTACTAGACCTGACCCGGTGCTGTGGTTTCTACTAGACCCGACCCGGTGCTGTGGTTTCTACTATACCCAACCCGGTGCTGTGGTTTCTACCATACATGACCCGGTGCTGTGGTTTCTACTATACCCGACCCGGTGCTGTGGTTTCTACTATACCCGACCCGGTGCTGTGGTTTCTACTATACCCGGTGCTGTGGTTTCTACTATACCCGACCCGGTGCTGTGGTTTCTACTATACCCGACCCGGTGCTGTGGTTTCTACTATACCCGACCCGGTGCTGTGGTTTCTACTATACCCGACCCGGTGCTGTGGTTTCTACCATACCTGACCCGGTGCTGTGGTTTCTACTAGATCTGACCTGGTGCTGTGGTTTCTACTATACCCGGTGCTGTGATTTCTACTAGACCTGACCCGGTGCTGTGGTTTCTACTATACCTGACCCGGTTCTGTGGTTTCTACTATACCCGGTGGTGTGGTTTCTACTATACCTGACCCGGTGCTGTGGTTTCTACCATACCTGACCCGGTGCTGTGGTTTCTACCATACCTGACCCGGTGCTGTGGTTTCTACCATACCTGACCCGGTGCTGTGGTTTCTACTAGATCTGACCTGGTGCTGTGGTTTCTACTATACCCGGTGCTGTGGTTTCTACTATACCTGAGCAGGTGCTGTGGTTTCTACTATACCCGGTGCTGTGGTTTCTACTAGACCCGACCTGGTGCTGTGGTTTCTACCATACCCGACCCAGTGCTGTGGTTTCTACTATACCTGAGCAGGTGCTGTGGTTTCTACTATACCCGGTGCTGTGGTATCTACTAGATCTGACCCGGTGCTGTGGTTTCTACTAGACCCGACCTGGTGCTGTGGTTTCTACCATACCCGACCCAGTGCTGTGGTTTCTACTATACCTGAGCAGGTGCTGTGGTTTCTACTATACCCGGTGCTGTGGTATCTACTAGATCTGACCTGGTGCTGTGGTTTCTACTAGATCTGACCTGGTGCTGTGGTTTCTACTAGATCTGACCTGGTGCTGTGGTTTCTACTAGATCTGACCTGGTGCTGTGGTTTCTACTAGATCTGACCCGGTGCTGTGGTTTCTACTAGATCTGACCCGGTGCTGTGGTTTCTACTAGATCTGACCTGGTGCTGTGGTTTCTACTATACCCGGTGCTGTGGTTTCTACTAGATCTGACCCGGTGCCGTGGTTTCTACTAGATCTGACCCGGTGCCGTGGTTTCTACTAGATCTGACCCGGTGCCGTGGTTTCTACTAGATCTGACCCGGTGCTGTGGTTTCTACTAGATCTGACCTGGTGCTGTGGTTTCTACTAGATCTGACCTGGTGCTGTGGTTTCTACTAGATCTGACCCGGTGCTGTGGTTTCTACTAGATCTGACCTGGTGCTGTGGTTTCTACTAGATCTGACCCGGTGCTGTGGTTTCTACTAGATCTGACCCGGTGCTGTGGTTTCTACTAGATCTGACCTGGTGCTGTGGTTTCTACTAGATCTGACCTGGTGCTGTGGTTTCTACTAGATCTGACCTGGTGCTGTGGTTTCTACTAGATCTGACCTGGTGCTGTGGTTTCTACTAGATCTGACCCGGTGCTGTGGTTTCCACTAGATCTGACCTGGTGCTGTGGTTTCTACTATACCCGGTGCTGTGGTTTCTACTAGATCTGACCTGGTGCTGTGGTTTCTACTAGATCTGACCTGGTGCTGTGGTTTCTACTAGATCTGACCTGGTGCTGTGGTTTCTACTATACCTGAGCAGGTGCTGTGGTTTCTACTAGATCTGACCCGGTGCTGTGGTTTCTACTATACCTGACCTGGTCATTTCCACTGTGATGCCAAACACCAACCCATAGAAATAGAACAATGACATGGCCCCATATTGTGCAGCCCTGAACCGAGCCACGAGCAGCGTAACCTGTCTAATCGGCCTCCACTGTCTGACGGGCCTCCACTGTCTGACGGGCCTCCACTGTCTGACGGGCCTCCACTGTCTGACGGGCCTCCACTGTCTGACGGGCCTCCACTGTCTGACGGGCCTCCACTGTCTGACGGGCCTCCACTGTCTGACGGGCCTCCACTGTCTGACGGGCCTCCACTGTCTGACGGGCTTCCACTGTTTGACGGGCCTCCACTGTCTGACGGGCCTCCACTGTCTGACGGGCCTCCACTGTCTGACGGGCCTCCACCAGTCATCAAGGGAAGAACAATTAAAAAGGAGGATGAAACATGAAAGAACACAACCAACCAAAACACATCTCCTCTTTCCATCGATAAGGTCAAACAACCTTCTCCGGTCTGTTATTGGTACAACGCTTAACTCTGGAGGGTTAAATCTTACAGACGTTTTAGCCGTGAGACATCTTGTTCATCTGATGAACATCTTGTCAGATTAAAGGGCATCTTCAGAAAGAGCAGAGAGTATTTTCATATCTTTTATAACCCTACAATCAATATAGTGTATAAACCCAGGGGCTGTGAACTACAGAGATACCAGAGCTGTGCCAGTCTACACAGACGAGAGATCAGAGGAGAGATTGTCAAGGCATTATCTTTTAGATACACAGTATAACAGAGGAGAGATTGTCAAGGTCTTATCTTTTAGATACACAGTACAACAGAGGAGAGATTATCAAGGCATTATCTTTTAGATACACAATATAACAGAGGAGAGATTATCAAGGCCTTATCTTTTAGACACACAGTATAACAGAGAAGAGATTATCAAGGCATTATCTTATAGAAACACAGTATAACAGAGGAGAGATTATCAAGGCATTATCTTTTAGACACAGTATAACAGAGAAGAGATTATCAAGGCATTATCTTATAGAAACACAGTATAACAGAGGAGAGATTATCAAGGCATTATCTTTTAGACACACAGTATAACAGAGAAGAGATTATCAAGGCATTATCTTATAGAAACACAGTATAACAGAGGAGAGATTATCAAGGCATTATCTTTTAGACACAAGGTATAACAGAGAAGAGAGGGAGGGAAAGGGGAAGAGATTCCACTGTTCAACATGACATTCTCCTAGTATGTAAGATTTCTGCTCTCTCCAAAATGTTGAACAAGCAACCACACTCAAGTCTCTCCCTTTCTCCCCAGGTCTCCCCCCGCCCCGGTCTCCATCCCTCCCTGTCTCGTCTCAGTCTCCCTGTTTCTCTTTCCCAGAAGACTATAGATATTCAGGCATTATGGGATACCATGTGGAGGGGGGGGGGGGGGGGGGGGGGTTGGATTTAATATACCTATTAATTACAGTACTCTCCCTCTGTCTCTCTCCCCGCTTTCTATATCTTTGCCCTCTCTCTCTCTTTGAAGGGTGTGGAAGAGTGGAGAGGGGTGAGGAGAGGGGTGAGGAGAGGGGTGAGGAGAGGGGTGAGGAGAGGGGTGAGGAGAGGGATGAGGAGAGAGATGAGGAGAGGGGTGAGGAGAGGGGTGAGGAGAAGGATGAGGAGAGGGATGAGGAGAGGGATGAGGAGAGGGATGAGGAGAGGGATGAGGAGAGGGATGAGGAGAGGGATGAGGAGAGGGGTGAGGAGAGGGATGAGAAGAGGGATGAGGAGAGGGATGAGGAGAGAGATGAGAGGGGTGAGAAGGGAATGAGATGGGGGGGATTTGACATTGGACACCACAGGTGATTTAAAAAGCAGGAAGATGGTTTTAATCCTACACATGCACACACTTCACTAAAATTCATCTGACGTCTGCAAAATGTATTAATTACGATCAATTATATTGATTTTGCAAGGTCACGCGTTTCAACCATTATAAGCATGAAGAGAGAAGGAGAAAGGGGAGGGGGTGAAATGGACAGAAAAGGAGTGTGGTTCGCTCTCAGATGGTAGAGCATAGGGATTTCAACGCCAGGATCGTCAGTTCGATTCCTACGGGGTGCTGGCCACCCATACGAAAAATACATACATAAATTACTAAGTTGCTTTGGATAAAAGTGTCTGCTAAATGATATGTCAGAATAATAGTAGAGAGAATGATTTATTTCAGCTTTTATTTCTTTCATCACATTCCCAGTGGGTCAAATACACTCAATTAGTATTTGGTAGCATTGCCTTTGAATTGTTTAACTTCTGTGAAACATTTCAGGTAGCCTTCCACAAGCTTCCCACAATAAGTTGGGTGAATTTTGGCCCATTCCTCCTGACAGAGCTGGTGTACCTGAGTCAGGTTTGTAGGCCTCCTTACTTGCACATGCTTTTTCAGTTCTGCCCACAAATGTTCTATAGGATTGAGGTCAGGGCTTTGTGATGGCCACTCCAATACCTTGACTTTGTTGTCCTTAAGCCATTTTGCCACAACTTTGGAAGTATGCTTGGGGTCATTTTCCATTTGGAAGACCCATTTGCGACCAAGCTTTAACTTCCTGACTGATGTCTTGAGATGTTGCTTCAATGTATCCACATAATTTTCCTGCCTCATGATGCCATCTATTTTGTGAAGTGCACCAGTCCCTCCTGCAGCAAAGCACCCCCACAATATGATGCTGCCACCCCTGTGCTTCACGGTTGGGATGGTGTTCTTCGGCTTGCAAGCCACCCCCTTTTTCCTCCAAACATAACAATGGTCATTATGGCCAGACAGTTCTATTTTTGTTTCATCAGACCAGAGGACATTTCTCCAAAAAGTACGATCTTTGTCCCCATGTGCAGTTGCAAACTGTAGTCTGGCTTTTTTATGGCGGTTTTGGAGCAGTTGCTTCTTCCTTGCTGAGCGGCCTTTCAGGTTATGTCGATATAGGACTCATTTTACTGTGGATATAGATACTTTTGTACCTGTTTCCTCCAGCATCTTCACAAGGGCCTTTGCTGTTGTTCTGGGATTGATTTTCACTTTTCGCACCAAAGTACGTTCATCTCTAGGAGACAGAACGCATCTCCTTCCTGAGCGGTATGACGGCTGCGTGGTCCCATGGTGTTTATACTTGCGTACTATGTTTATACAGATGAACGTGGTACCTTCAGGCATTTGGAAATTGCTCCCAAGGATGAACCAGACTTGCTGATTTCTTTTGATTTTCCCATGATGTCAAGCAAAGAGGCACTGAGTTTGAAGGTAGGCCTTGAAATACATCCACAGGTACACACCTCCAATTGACTCAAATTATGTAAATTAGCTTATCAGAAGCTTCTAAAGCCATGACATCATTTTCTGGAATTTTCCGAGCTGTTCAAAGGCACAGTCAACTTAGTGTATGTAAACCTCTGACCCACTAGAATTGTGATACAGTGAATTATAAGTGAAATAATCTGTCTTTAAACAATTGTTGGAAAAATTACTTGTGTCAATCACAAAGTAGATGCCCTAACTGACTTACCAAAACTATAGTTTGTTAACAAGAACAGAATGTTAACAGGATGCTCCACACCCTGCCTCTGCGGGACGCTCTGTGCTTCCTTTGTGTGCGTCACCAGTCATTATCAGTGCAGGCTACATGCTGGTGTGTCATACTAACACACAGACACCCTGAACAACACAATATATAAAGTGTGTGTGGGTGCATGAGAGAGAGAGACCATTAACCTCCCTAGAGGGTGAGGGAACGTCCCACCTGGCCAACATCCAGTGAAATTACAGAGCGCCAAATTCAAAAAACGAAATACTCATTATAAAAATACATAAAAACATAAGTGTTTACATCGGTTTAAAGATGAACTTCTTGTTAATCCAACCACAGTGTCAGATTTCAAAAAGGCTTTAC
The DNA here is from genome assembly GCF_029448725.1 of Salvelinus fontinalis. Classification (NCBI taxonomy): domain Eukaryota; kingdom Metazoa; phylum Chordata; class Actinopteri; order Salmoniformes; family Salmonidae; genus Salvelinus; species Salvelinus fontinalis. The sequence continues at coordinate 20,112,935 of NC_074701.1, read as the reverse complement.
GACGAAAACATACCATGCAATTATCTGAGAACAGCGCCCAGCAGACAAATCATTACAAAATATTACCAGCCAAGTAGAGGAGTTACACAAGTCAGAAATAGTGATAAAATGAATCACTTACCTTTGATGACTCCCATTTACTCGATAAATGTTTTGTTTTGTTCGATAAAGTCCCTCTTTATATCCAAAAACCTCTGTTTTGTTCACGCGTTTTGTGCAGTAATCAACAGGCTCAAAAGTAGTCACAACAGACAGACGAAAAATCCGAAAAGTATCAGTAAAGTTCGGAGAAACATGTCAAACGATGTTTATAATCAATCCTCAGGTTATTTTTAGTCATAATAATCAATAATATTTCAACCGGACAAAAGCTTCATCAATATAATAGGAAAACAAGAAAGGCACGCTCTCTCTGGGACACTGAATGGTCCACTCACTCAGAGTGCTCTTACTCCCTCATTTTTCAGAATACAAGCCAGAAACAATTTCTTAAGACTGTTGACATCTAGTGGAAGCCATAGGAAGTGCAATTTGAGTCCTAAGTCAATGGATACTGTAATGGCATTCAATAGAAAACTACAAACATGAAAAGAAATCACACTTCCTGGATGGATTTCTCTCAGGTTTTCGCCTGCCATATCAGTTCTGTTATACTCACAGACATTATTTTAACAGTTTTGGAAACTTTAGAGTGTTTTTTATCCAAATCTATATATGCATATCCTAGCTTCTGGGCCTGAGTAGCAGGCAGTTTACTTTGGGCACACTTTTCATCCGGATAATAGTGCCCCCTACCCTAATGAAGTTATAAACACAACCCATATTTAGGTTGACTTATTTTCCCTTTTGGACTTGAACTATTTGCACATAAATTGCATTTGTAATATCTTTATTCTTTTGGAACTTCTGTGAGTGTAATGTTTACTGTTCAATTGTATTTTTTATTTCACTTTTTTTATTATATAGTTCACTTGCTTTGGCAATGTTAGCATATGTTTCCCATGCCAATAAAGCTCTTAAATTGAAATTCAATTGAATTGAGAGAGAGATAGACAGACAGACACGAAGAGAGAAGAGAGAGGAAGGAGAGAGAAAGGAGAGGAGAAAGAAGGGGAGGAGAGAGAGGAGGAGAGAGAGAGGAGAAAGAGGAGAGGAGAGAGAAAAAGGAGAGAGGAGGAGAGAGAGGAGAGGAGAGAGGACAGAGGAGAGAGAGAGAAGAGAGAGGAGGAGTACTTGAGCAGAGTTTAATAAATATTGACAGTGAATCATCTTTCCTGACAGGGTCGCAGGTGGCTCCCTGAGGATATAACACACTGGAGAGAACACTCACTAAAACCCAAATGAAGCTTAACGAACCATCAAAACCAAGTTTGATGTCCTTTAAGAAAAACGATCTCTCCTCTAACCCTCTCTCTCTCCTCCTTTTTCTACCTCTCCTCAATGACATTCTCCTGCTTTCTTCACCTGTTCTCTTTTCAATCTGCCACTGATTTGATACGCAGTGTTCATTCACCCCTCCACCTCTATCCATCCCTCCACCTCTATATCCATCCCTCCACCTCTCTATCCATCCCTCCACCTCTCTATCCATCCCTCCACCTCTCTATCCATCCCTCCACCTCTCTATCCATCCCTCCACCTCTCTATCCATCCCTCCACCTCTCTATCCATCCCTCCACCTCTCTATCCATCCCTCCACCTCTCTATCCATCCCTCCACCTCTCTATCCATCCCTCCACCTCTCCCTCCACCTCTCTATCCATCCCTCCACCTCTCTATCCATCCCTCCACCTCTCTATCCATCCCTCCACCTCTCCCTCCACCTCTCTATCCATCCCTCCACCTCTCTATCCATCCCTCCACCTCTCTATCCATCCCTCCACCTCTCCCTCCACCTCTCTATCCATCCCTCCACCTCTCTATCCATCCCTCCACCTCTCTATCCATCCCTCCACCTCTCTATCCATCCCTCCACCTCTCTATCCATCCCTCCACCTCTCTATCCATCCCTCCACCTCTCTATCCATCCCTCCACCTCTCCCTCCACCTCTCTATCCATCCCTCCACCTCTCTATCCATCCCTCCACCTCTCTATCCATCCCTCCACCTCTCTATCCATCCCTCCACCTCTCTATCCATCCCTCCACCTCTCTATCCATCCCTCCACCTCTATCCATCCCTCCACCTCTCTATCCATCCCTCCACCTCTCCCTCCACCTCTCTATCCATCCCTCCACCTCTCTATCCATCCCTCCACCTCTCTATCCATCCCTCCACCTCTCCCTCCATCTCTTTCTCTATCCCTCCATCTCGCCATCTATCCCTCCAACTCGTTATCTATCCCTCCATCTCTCCCTCCATCTCTTTCTCTATCCCTCCAACTCGCTATCTATCCCTCCATCTCTCCCTCCATCTCTTTCTCTAACCCTCCCATGTCTCTTTCTCTAACCCTCCATCTCTTTCTCTATCCCTCCAACTCGCTATCTATCCCTCCATCTCTCCCTCCATCTCTCTATCTATCCCTCCATCTCTTTCTCTGCCCCTCCAATCTCCCTCATCTCTCTCTCTCTGATAACCACCTGTGTTATAGTCTCTACACATGTAACCTAACGTAGCAGACATAACTAGTCTCTTCACATGTAACCTAACAGACATAACTAGTCTCTTCACATGTAACCTAACGTAGCAGACATAACTAGTCTCTTCACATGTAACCTAACGTAGCAGACATAACTAGTCTCTTCACATGTAACCTAACAGACATAACTAGTCTCTTCACATGTAACCTAACGTAGCAGACATAACTAGTCTCTACACATGTAACCTAACGTAGCAGACATAACTAGTCTCTTCACATGTAACCTAACGTAGCAGACATAACTAGTCTCTACACATGTAACCTAACGTAGCAGACATAACTAGTCTCTACACATGTAACCTAACGTAGCAGACATAACTAGTCTCTACACATGTAACTAACGTAGCAGACATAACTAGTCTCTACACATGTAACCTAACGTAGCAGACATAACTAGTCTCTTCACATGTAACCTAACGTAGCAGACATAACTAGTCTCTACACATGTAACCTAACAGACATAACTAGTCTCTACACATGTAACTAACCTAACAGACATAACTAGTCTCTACACATGTAACCTAGCAGACATAACTAGTCTCTACACATGTAACTAACGTAGCAGACATAACTAGTCTCTTCACATGTAACCTAACGTAGCAGACATAACTAGTCTCTACACATGTAACCTAACGTAGCAGACATAACTAGTCTCTACACATGTAACTAACGTAGCAGACATAACTAGTCTCTACACATGTAACCTAACGTAGCAGACATAACTAGTCTCTACACATGTAACCTAACGTAGCAGACATAACTAGTCTCTACACATGTATCCTAACGTAGCAGACATAACTAGTCTACACATGTATCCTAACGTAGCAGACATAACTAGTCTCTACACATGTAACCTAACAGACATAACTAGTCTCTTCACATGTAACCTAACGTAGCAGACATAACTAGTCTCTACACATGTAACTAACGTAGCAGACATAACTAGTCTCTACACATGTAACCTAACGTAGCAGACATAACTAGTCTCTTCACATGTAACCTAACGTAGCAGACATAACTAGTCTCTTCACATGTAACCTAACGTAGCAGACATAACTAGTCTCTTCACATGTAACCTAGCAGACATAACTAGTCTCTACACATGTATCCTAACGTAGCAGACATAACTAGTCTCTACACATGTAACCTAACAGACATAACTAGTCTCTTCACATGTAACCTAGCAGACATAACTAGTCTCTTCACATGTAACCTAACGTAGCAGACATAACTAGTCTCTACACATGTATCCTAACGTAGCAGACATAACTAGTCTCTACACATGTAACCTAACAGACATAACTAGTCTCTTCACATGTAACCTAGCAGACATAACTAGTCTCTTCACATGTAACCTAACGTAGCAGACATAACTAGTCTCTACACATGTATCCTAACGTAGCAGACATAACTAGTCTCTACAAATGTAACCTAACAGACATAACTAGTCTCTACACATGTAACCTAACGTAGCAGACATAACTAGTCTCTTCACATGTAACCTAGCAGACATAACTAGTCTCTTCACATGTAACCTAACGTAGCAGACATAACTAGTCTCTTCACATGTAACCTAGCAGACATAACTAGTCTCTACACATGTAACCTAACGTAGCAGACATAACTAGTCTCTACACATGTAACCTAACGTAGCAGACATAACTAGTCTCTTCACATGTAACCTAACGTAGCAGACATAACTAGTCTCTTCACATGTAACCTAGCAGACATAACTAGTCTCTACACATGTAACCTAACGTAGCAGACATAACTAGTCTCTACACATGTAACCTAACCTAGCAGACATAACTAGTCTCTTCACATGTAACCTAACGTAGCAGACATAACTAGTCTCTTCACATGTAACCTAGCAGACATAACTAGTCTCTACACATGTAACCTAGCAGACATAACTAGTCTCTTCACATGTAACCTAACGTAGCAGACATAACTAGTCTCTTCACATGTAACCTAACGTAGCAGACATAACTAGTCTCTTCACATGTAACCTAGCAGACATAACTAGTCTCTACACATGTAACCTAACGTAGCAGACATAACTAGTCTCTACACATGTAACCTAACCTAGCAGACATAACTAGTCTCTTCACATGTAACCTAACGTAGCAGACATAACTAGTCTCTTCACATGTAACCTAGCAGACATAACTAGTCTCTACACATGTAACCTAGCAGACATAACTAGTCTCTTCACATGTAACCTAGCAGACATAACTAGTCTCTACACATGTAACCTAGCAGACATAACTAGTCTCTACACATGTAACCTAGCAGACATAACTAGTCTCTTCACATGTAACCTAGCAGACATAACTAGTCTCTACACATGTAACCTAGCAGACATAACTAGTCTCTTCACATGTAACCTAGCAGACATAACTAGTCTCTACACATGTAACCTAACGTAGCAGACATAACTAGTCTCTTCACATGTAACCTAGCAGACATAACTAGTCTCTACACATGTAACCTAGCAGACATAACTAGTCTCTTCACATGTAACCTAGCAGACATAACTAGTCTCTACACATGTATCCTAACGTAGCAGACATAACTAGTCTCTTCACATGTAACCTAGCAGACATAACTAGTCTCTACACATGTAACCTAACCTAGCAGACATAACTAGTCTCTTCACATGTAACCTAACGTAGCAGACATAACTAGTCTCTTCACATGTAACCTAGCAGACATAACTAGTCTCTACACATGTAACCTAGCAGACATAACTAGTCTCTTCACATGTAACCTAGCAGACATAACTAGTCTCTACACATGTAACCTAGCAGACATAACTAGTCTCTACACATGTAACCTAGCAGACATAACTAGTCTCTTCACATGTAACCTAGCAGACATAACTAGTCTCTACACATGTAACCTAGCAGACATAACTAGTCTCTTCACATGTAACCTAGCAGACATAACTAGTCTCTACACATGTAACCTAACGTAGCAGACATAACTAGTCTCTTCACATGTAACCTAGCAGACATAACTAGTCTCTACACATGTAACCTAGCAGACATAACTAGTCTCTTCACATGTAACCTAGCAGACATAACTAGTCTCTACACATGTATCCTAACGTAGCAGACATAACTAGTCTCTTCACATGTAACCTAGCAGACATAACTAGTCTCTACACATGTAACCTAGCAGACATAACTAGTCTCTTCACATGTAACCTAGCAGACATAACTAGTCTCTTCACATGTAACCTAACAGACATAACTAGTCTCTTCACATGTAACCTAGCAGACATAACTAGTCTCTTCACATGTAACCTAGCAGACATAACTAGTCTCTTCACATGTAACCTAGCAGACATAACTAGTCTCTTCACATGTAACCTAACAGACATAACTAGTCTCTTCACATGTAACCTAGCAGACATAACTAGTCTCTTCACATGTAACCTAACAGACATAACTAGTCTCTTCACATGTAACCTAACAGACATAACTAGTCTCTACACATGTAACGTAGCAGACATAACTAGTCTCTTCACATGTAACCTAGCAGACATAACTAGTCTCTACACATGTATCCTAACGTAGCAGACATAACTAGTCTCTACACATGTAACCTAGCAGACATAACTAGTCTCTACACATGTAACGTAGCAGACATAACTAGTCTCTTCACATGTAACCTAACGTAGCAGACATAACTAGTCTCTACACATGTAACCTAGCAGACATAACTAGTCTCTACACATGTAACCTAGCAGACATAACTAGTCTCTACACATGTAACCTAGCAGACATAACTAGTCTCTACACATGTAACCTAGCAGACATAACTAGTCTCTACACATGTAACCTAACAGACATAACTAGTCTCTACACATGTAACCTAGCAGACATAACTAGTCTCTACACATGTAACCTAACAGACATAACTAGTCTCTACACATGTAACCTAACAGACATAACTAGTCTCTACACATGTATCCTAACAGACATAACTAGTCTCTACACATGTAACCTAACAGACATAACTAGTCTCTACACATGTAACCTAGCAGACATAACTAGTCTCTACACATGTAACCTAACAGACATAACTAGTCTCTACACATGTAACCTAACAGACATAACTAGTCTCTACACATGTAACCTAACAGACATAACGAGACGTCCAAGCTGAGGTCCCTCTTCCGTTTTTCATGGGAAACAGGAAACAGGAAGTTAGGTTAAAAGGCGGATGTTAGTGATTTCTGGCGACCCGCACAGGCTATTTTTCACCTTGTGGAGGGCAGGTTCTACTGGTTGGCAGGTTCTACTGGTTGTCAGGTTCTACTGGTTGTCAGGTTCTACTGGTTGGTTGGCAGGTTCTACTGGTTGTCAGGTTCTACTGGTTGGTTGTCAGGTTCTACTGGTTGGTTGGCAGGTTCTACTGGTTGTCAGGTTCTACTGGTTGGTTGGCAGGTTCTACTGGTTGTCAGGTTCTACTGGTTGGTTGGCAGGTTCTACTGGTTGGTTGGCAGGTTCTACTGGTTGGTTGTCAGGTTCTACTGGTTGGTTGTCAGGTTCTACTGGTTGGTTGTCAGGTTCTACTGGTTGGTTGTCAGGTTCTACTGGTTGGTTGTCAGGTTCTACTGGTTGGTTGTCAGGTTCTACTGGTTGGTTGTCAGGTTCTACTGGTTGGTTGTCAGGTTCTACTGGTTGGTTGTCAGGTTCTACTGGTTGGTTGTCAGGTTCTACTGGTAGTGAGATCCATGGTTCTAAGGTTGTGTATTCTGTTTGGTTAGTTTGAAAAGAGAACTACAGGAAGCTCCAAGTGGAAAGGAAAAACAAACAGAGAAGGAGAGAGAGCAACACACCTTTTCATTTGGGGGAAATGGGTCTCAACGTGAGCTTTCTGGGTTTCATAGAGACAACAGCTTTAAAGCCACAGATTTTACACACTCACAGAGTGTGAGTGAGAGAGACACAGAGAGACCCTGTTTCACACATGTACCAGTAGTGTATTAACACGTACCAGTAGTGTATTAACATGTACCAGTAGTGTATTAACATGTACCAGTAGTGTATTAACATGTACCAGTAGTGTATTAACACGTACCAGTAGTGTATTAACACGTACCAGTAGTGTATTAACATGTACCAGTAGTGTATTAACATGTACCAGTAGTGTATTAACATGTACCAGTAGTGTTTTAACATGTACCAGTAGTGTTTTAACACGTACCAGTAGTGTATTAACATGTACCAGTAGTGTATTAACATGTACCAGTAGTGTATTAACATGTACCAGTAGTGTTTTAACATGTACCAGTAGTGTATTAACACGTACCAGTATGTATTAACATGTACCAGTAGTGTATTAACATGTACCAGTAGTGTATTAACATGTACCAGTAGTGTTTTAACATGTACCAGTAGTGTATTAACACGTACCAGTATGTATTAACACGTACCAGTAGTGTATTAACATGTACCAGTAGTGTATTAACACGTACCAGTAGTGTATTAACATGTACCAGTAGTGTATTAACATGTACCAGTAGTGTATTAACATGTACCAGTAGTGTATTAAAATGTACCAGTAGTGTATTAACATGTACCAGTAGTGTATTAACATGTACCAGTAGTGTATTAACATGTACCAGTAGTGTATTAAAATGTACCAGTAGTGTATTAACATGTACCAGTAGTGTATTAACATGTACCAGTAGTGTATTAACATGTACCAGTAGTGTATTAACATGTACCAGTAGTGTATTAACACGTACCAGTATGTATTAACACGTACCAGTAGTGTATTAACATGTACCAGTAGTGTATTAACATGTACCAGTAGTGTATTAACACGTACCAGTAGTGTATTAACACGTACCAGTATGTATTAACATGTACCAGTATGTATTAACACGTACCAGTATGTATTAACACGTACCAGTAGTGTATTAACACGTACCAGTAGTGTATTAACATGTACCAGTAGTGTATTAACATGTACCAGTAGTGTATTAACACGTACCAGTAGTGTATTAACACGTACCAGTAGTGTATTAACATGTACCAGTAGTGTTTTAACATGTACCAGTAGTGTTTTAACACGTACCAGTAGTGTATTAACATGTACCAGTAGTGTATTAACACGTACCAGTAGTGTTTTAACACGTACCAGTATGTTTTAACATGTACCAGTAGTGTATTAACACGTACCAGTAGTGTATTAACACGTACCAGTAGTGTATTAACATGTACCAGTAGTGTATTAACACGTACCAGTAGTGTTTTAACATGTACCAGTAGTGTATTAACACGTACCAGTAGTGTATTAACACGTACCAGTATGTTTTAACATGTACCAGTATGTATTAACACACATGTGAATTGGAAATGTATATATAAACGTATACAAACTCCCTCTGAGACAATGAGGGTTAAGTGCCTCGGTCAAGGTCACAGATAGATTATTCACCTTGTCGGTTCGGTGATTGGCCCAACGTTCTAACCGCTTGGCCACCTTGTCGGTTCGGTGATTGGTTACTGGCCCAACGTTCTAACCGCTTGGCCACCTTGTTGGTTCGGTGATTGGTTACTGGCCCAACGTTCTAAACGCTTGGCCACCTTGTCGGTTCGGTGATTGGTTACTGGCCCAACGTTCTAACCGCTTGGCCACCTTGTGTGTTTGTGTACCTTAAACAGCAGAGAGTCGTCCATGTGTTCAGCGTAGACAGAGGTCAGTCTGTACTGGTTCTCAGTAGTGATGTCTATCTGATAGCCTGTCAGAACATAACACACCGTCCTGAACTCCTGAATCTTCCTCTGGAACACCTGGCAACAGATACACCACTGGTTCACAATCTCCGTCACTCACTCACACACATCAGAAGAGATGAGGTAAAGGAGAGAGAGAGGTATGAGGTAAAGGAGAGAGAGAGGTATGAGGTAGAGGAGAGAGAGAGATGAGGTAGAGGAGAGAGAGAGAAGAGGTAGAGGAGAGAGAGAGAGATGAGGTAGAGGAGAGAGAGAGAGATGAGGTAGAGGAGAGAGAGAGAGATGAGGTAGAGGAGAGAGAGAGAGATGAGGTAGAGGAGAGAGAGAGAGATGAGGTAGAGGAGAGAGAGAGAGATGAGGTAGAGGAGAGAGAGAGAGATGAGGTAGAGGAGAGAGAGAGAGATGAGGTAGAGGAGAGAGAGAGAGATGAGGTAGAGGAGAGAGAGAGAGATGAGGTAGAGGAGAGAGAGAGAGATGAGGTAGAGGAGAGAGAGAGAGATGAGGTAGAGGAGAGAGAGAGAGATGAGGTAGAGGAGAGAGAGAGAGATGAGGTAGAGGAGAGAGAGAGAGATGAGGTAGAGGAGAGAGAGAGATGAGGTAGAGGAGAGAGAGAGATGAGGTAGAGGAGAGAGAGAGATGAGGTAGAAGAGAGAGGGATGAGGTAGAGGAGAGAGGGATGAGGTAGAGGAGAGAGGGATGAGGTAGAGGAGAGAGGGATGAGGTAGAGGGGGGTGAGGTAGAGGAGAGTGAGGTATGAGGTAGAGGAGAGAGAGGTATGAGGTAGAGGAGAGAGGGGTATGAGGTAGAGGAGAGAGGGGTATGAGGTAGAGGAGAGAGGGGTATGAGGTAGAGGAGAGAGGGGTATGAGGTAGAAGAGAGAGGGATGAGGTAGAGGAGAGGGGGATGAGGCAGAGGAGAGAGGGGTGAGGTAGAGGAGAGAGGGATGAGGTAGAAGAGAGGGATGAGGTAGAGGAGAGAGTGATGAGTAGAGGAGAGGGGGGTGAGGTAGAGGAGAGAGGGATGAGGTAGAGGAGAGAGGGATGAGGTAGAGGAGAGAGGGATGAGGTAGAGGAGAGAGAGGTATGAGGTAGAGGAGAGAGAGGTATGAGGTAGAGGATAGAGAGAGAGGAGGTAGAGGATAGAGAGAGAGGAGGTAGAGGATAGAGAGAGAGGAGGTAGAGGAGAGAGGGATGAGGTAGAGGAGAGAGGGATGAGGTAGAGGAGAGAGGGATGAGGTAGAGGAGAGGGATGAGGTAGAGGAGAGAGGGATGAGGTAGAGGAGAGGGGGATGAGGTAGAGGAGAGAGGGATGAGGTAGAGGAGAGAGGGATGAGGTAGAGGAGAGAGGGATGAGGTAGAGGAGAGAGAGATGAGGTAGAGGATAGAGAGAGAGGTATGAGGTAGAGGATAGAGAGAGAGGAGGTAGAGGATAGAGAGAGGAGGTAGAGGAGAGAGAGGTATGAGTTAGAGGAGAGAGGGGTATGAGGTAGAGGAGAGAGAGATGAGGTAGAGGAGTGAGAGATGAGGTAGAGGAGTGAGAGATGAGGTAGAGGAGTGAGAGATGAGGTAGAGGAGTGAGAGATGAGGTAGAGGAGAGAGAGATGAGGTAGAGGAGAGAGAGATGAGGTAGAGGAGAGAGAGATGAGGTAGATGAGAGAGAGATGAGGTGGAAGAGCGAGATGATGAGGTAGAGGAGAGAGACATGAGGTAGAGGAGAGGAATAAGATGTGTAGGAGGCAGAAAAGGGGATAAAACATGTATTACATAGATAATAAACATTCCACACCTCCTTCAACCGCTGGTTCTTCAGTTCAGCACTCTCCATCTGTTTACGCAGATCTAGAACATAGAACAGTCGTGTTAAGCCGGATGTAGAACACACAGAACAGTCACTTAACGTAGAACTGCCATGTTAAAGCAGAACTACAACACAGAACAGTCACTTAACGTAGAACTGCCATGTTAAAGTAGAACTACAACACAGAACAGTCACTTGACGTAGAACTGCCATGTTAAAGTAGAACTACAACACAGAACAGTCACTTAACGTAGAACTGCCATGTTAAAGTAGAACTACAACACAGAACAGTCACTTAACGTAGAACTGCCATGTTAAAGTAGAACTACAACACAGAACAGTCACTTGACGTAGAACTGCCATGTTAAAGTAGAACTACAACACAGAACAGTCACTTAACGTAGAACTGCCATGTTAAAGTAGAAATACAACACAGAACAGTCACTTAACGTAGAAATGTCATGTTAAAGTAGAACTACAACACAGAACAGTCACTTAATGTAGAAATGTCATGTTAAAGTAGAACTACAACACAGAACAGTCACTTAATGTAGAACTGTCATGTTAAAGTAGAACTACAACATAGAACAGTCACTTAACGTAGAACTGCCATGTTAAAGTAGAACTACAACACAGAACATTCACTTAAAGTAGAACTGTCATGTTAAAGTAGAACTACAACACAGAACAGTTACTGCTCCATCTGCTCAGATAGATCTAGAACACATGGAACTGGCAGCCCGGATTTTGCCCACGGGTAGCAGAGAATTAGACATATAGAATATAGCAGAGAATATGACATATAGAATATAGCAGAGAATATGACATATAGAATATAGAGCATAGCAGAGAATATGACATATAGAATATAGCAGAGAATATGACATATAGAATATAGCAGAGAATTTGACATATAGAATATAGCAGAGAGTATGACATATAGAATATAGAACATAGCAGAGACCATGACATATATAATATAGAACATGGCAGAGAATATGTATATAGAACATGGCAGAGAATATGACATATAGAACATAGAACATAGCAGAGAATATGACATATAGAACATAGCAGAGAATATGACATATAGAACATAGAACACAGCAGAGAATATGACATATAGAACATAGCAGAGAATATGACATATAGAATATAGAACATAGCAGAGAATATGACATATAGAATATAGAACATAGCAGAGAATATGACATATAGAATATAGAACATAGCAGAGAATATGACATATAGAACATAGAACATAGCAGAGAATATGACATATAGAACATAGAACACAGCAGAGAATATGACATATAGAACACAGCAGAGAATATGACATATAGAACACAGAACATAGCAGAGAAAATGACATATAGAACATAGCAGAGAATATGACATATAGAACATAGCAGAGAATATGACATATAGAACATAGCAGAGAATATGACATATAGAACATAGCAGAGAATATGACATATAGAACATAGCAGAGAATATGACATATAGAACATAGCAGAGAATATGACATATAGAACATAGCAGAGAATATGACATATAGAACATAGCAGAGAATATGACATATAGAACATAGCAGAGAATATGACATATAGAACATAGCAGAGAATATGACATATAGAACATAGCAGAGAATATGACATATAGAACATAGCAGAGAATATGACATATAGAACATAGCAGAGAATATGACATATAGAACATAGCAGAGAATATGACATATAGAACATAGCAGAGAATATGACATATAGAACATAGCAGAGAATATGACATATAGAACATAGCAGAGAATATGACATATAGAACATAGCAGAGAATATGACATATAGAACATAGCAGAGAATATGACATATAGAACATAGCAGAGAATATGACATATAGAACATAGCAGAGAATATGACATATAGAACATAGCAGAGAATATGACATATAGAACATAGCAGAGAATATGACATATAGAACATAGCAGAGAATATGACATATAGAACATAGCAGAGAATATGACATATAGAACATAGCAGAGAATATGACATATAGAACATAGCAGAGAATATGACATATAGAACATAGCAGAGAATATGACATATAGAACATGGCAGAGAATATGACATATAGAACATGGCAGAGAATATGACATATAGAACATGGCAGAGAATATGACATATAGAACATGGCAGAGAATATGACATTTAGAACATGGCAGAGAATATGACATATAGAACATGGCAGAGAATATGACATATAGAACATAGCAGAGAATATGACATATAGAACATAGCAGAGAATATGACATATAGAACATAGCAGAGAATATGACATATAGAACATAGCAGAGAATATGACATATAGAACATAGCAGAGAATATGACATATAGAACATAGCAGAGAATATGACATATAGAACATAGCAGAGAATATGACATATAGAACATAGCAGAGAATATGACATATAGAACATAGCAGAGAATATGACATATAGAACATAGCAGAGAATATGACATATAGAACATAGCAGAGAATATGACATATAGAACATAGCAGAGAATATGACATATAGAACATAGCAGAGAATATGACATATAGAACATAGCAGAGAATATGACATATAGAACATAGCAGAGAATATGACATATAGAACATAGCAGAGAATATGACATATAGAACATAGCAGAGAATATGACATATAGAACATAGCAGAGAATATGACATATAGAACATAGCAGAGAATATGACATATAGAACATAGCAGAGAATATGACATATAGAACATGGCAGAGAATATGACATATATGACATATAGAACATGGCAGAGAATATGACATATAGAACATAGAACATGGCAGAGAATATGACATATATGACATATAGAACATGGCAGAGAATATGACATATAGAACATAGAACATGGCAGAGAATATGACATATAGAACATAGAACATGGCAGAGAATATGACATATAGAACATAGAACATGGCAGAGAATATGACATATAGAACATAGCAGAGAATATGACATATAGAACATAGCAGAGAATATGACATATAGAACATAGCAGAGAATATGACATATAGAACATAGCAGAGAATATGACATATAGAACATAGCAGAGAATATGACATATAGAACATAGCAGAGAATATGACATATAGAACATAGCAGAGAATATGACATATAGAACATAGCAGAGAATATGACATATAGAACATAGCAGAGAATATGACATATAGAACATAGCAGAGAATATGACATATAGAACATAGCAGAGAATATGACATATAGAACATAGCAGAGAATATGACATATAGAACATAGCAGAGAATATGACATATAGAACATAGCAGAGAATATGACATATAGAACATAGCAGAGAATATGACATATAGAACATAGCAGAGAATATGACATATAGAACATAGCAGAGAATATGACATATAGAACATAGCAGAGAATATGACATATAGAACATAGCAGAGAATATGACATATAGAACATAGCAGAGAATATGACATATAGAACATAGCAGAGAATATGACATATAGAACATAGCAGAGAATATGACATATAGAACATAGCAGAGAATATGACATATAGAACATAGCAGAGAATATGACATATAGAACATAGCAGAGAATATGACATATAGAACATAGCAGAGAATATGACATATAGAACATAGCAGAGAATATGACATATAGAACATAGCAGAGAATATGACATATAGAACATAGCAGAGAATATGACATATAGAACATAGCAGAGAATATGACATATAGAACATAGCAGAGAATATGACATATAGAACATAGCAGAGAATATGACATATAGAACATAGCAGAGAATATGACATATAGAACATAGCAGAGAATATGACATATAGAACATAGCAGAGAATATGACATATAGAACATAGCAGAGAATATGACATATAGAACATAGCAGAGAATATGACATATAGAACATAGCAGAGAATATGACATATAGAACATAGCAGAGAATATGACATATAGAACATAGCAGAGAATATGACATATAGAACATAGCAGAGAATATGACATATAGAACATAGCAGAGAATATGACATATAGAACATAGCAGAGAATATGACATATAGAACATAGCAGAGAATATGACATATAGAACATAGCAGAGAATATGACATATAGAACATAGCAGAGAATATGACATATAGAACATAGCAGAGAATATGACATATAGAACATAGCAGAGAATATGACATATAGAACATAGCAGAGAATATGACATATAGAACATAGCAGAGAATATGACATATAGAACATAGCAGAGAATATGACATATAGAACATAGCAGAGAATATGACATATAGAACATGGCAGAGAATATGACATATATGACATATAGAACATGGCAGAGAATATGACATATAGAACATAGAACATGGCAGAGAATATGACATATATGACATATAGAACATGGCAGAGAATATGACATATAGAACATAGAACATGGCAGAGAATATGACATATAGAACATAGAACATGGCAGAGAATATGACATATAGAACATGGCAGAGAATATGACATATAGAACATAGCAGAGAATATGACATATAGAACATAGCAGAGAATATGACATATAGAACATAGCAGAGAATATGACATATAGAACATAGCAGAGAATATGACATATAGAACATAGCAGAGAATATGACATATAGAACATAGCAGAGAATATGACATATAGAACATAGCAGAGAATATGACATATAGAACATAGCAGAGAATATGACATATAGAACATAGCAGAGAATATGACATATAGAACATAGCAGAGAATATGACATATAGAACATAGCAGAGAATATGACATATAGAACATAGCAGAGAATATGACATATAGAACATAGCAGAGAATATGACATATAGAACATAGCAGAGAATATGACATATAGAACATAGCAGAGAATATGACATATAGAACATAGCAGAGAATATGACATATAGAACATAGCAGAGAATATGACATATAGAACATAGCAGAGAATATGACATATAGAACATAGCAGAGAATATGACATATAGAACATAGCAGAGAATATGACATATAGAACATAGCAGAGAATATGACATATAGAACATAGCAGAGAATATGACATATAGAACATAGCAGAGAATATGACATATAGAACATAGCAGAGAATATGACATATAGAACATAGCAGAGAATATGACATATAGAACATAGCAGAGAATATGACATATAGAACATAGCAGAGAATATGACATATAGAACATAGCAGAGAATATGACATATAGAACATGGCAGAGAATATGACATATAGAACATGGCAGAGAATATGACATATAGAACATGGCAGAGAATATGACATATAGAACATGGCAGAGAATATGACATATAGAACATAGCAGAGAATATGACATATAGAACATAGCAGAGAATATGACATATAGAACATAGCAGAGAATATGACATATAGAACATAGCAGAGAATATGACATATAGAACATAGCAGAGAATATGACATATAGAACATAGCAGAGAATATGACATATAGAACATAGCAGAGAATATGACATATAGAACATAGCAGAGAATATGACATATAGAACATAGCAGAGAATATGACATATAGAACATAGCAGAGAATATGACATATAGAACATAGCAGAGAATATGACATATAGAACATAGCAGAGAATATGACATATAGAACATAGCAGAGAATATGACATATAGAACATAGCAGAGAATATGACATATAGAACATAGCAGAGAATATGACATATAGAACATAGCAGAGAATATGACATATAGAACATAGCAGAGAATATGACATATAGAACATAGCAGAGAATATGACATATAGAACATAGCAGAGAATATGACATATAGAACATAGCAGAGAATATGACATATAGAACATAGCAGAGAATATGACATATAGAACATAGCAGAGAATATGACATATAGAACATAGCAGAGAATATGACATATAGAACATAGCAGAGAATATGACATATAGAACATAGCAGAGAATATGACATATAGAACATAGCAGAGAATATGACATATAGAACATAGCAGAGAATATGACATATAGAACATAGCAGAGAATATGACATATAGAACATAGCAGAGAATATGACATATAGAACATAGCAGAGAATATGACATATAGAACATAGCAGAGAATATGACATATAGAACATAGCAGAGAATATGACATATAGAACATGGCAGAGAATATGACATATATGACATATAGAACATGGCAGAGAATATGACATATAGAACATAGAACATGGCAGAGAATATGACATATATGACATATAGAACATGGCAGAGAATATGACATATAGAACATAGAACATGGCAGAGAATATGACATATAGAACATAGAACATGGCAGAGAATATGACATATAGAACATAGCAGAGAATATGACATATAGAACATAGCAGAGAATATGACATATAGAACATAGCAGAGAATATGACATATAGAACATAGCAGAGAATATGACATATAGAACATAGCAGAGAATATGACATATAGAACATAGCAGAGAATATGACATATAGAACATAGCAGAGAATATGACATATAGAACATAGCAGAGAATATGACATATAGAACATAGCAGAGAATATGACATATAGAACATAGCAGAGAATATGACATATAGAACATAGCAGAGAATATGACATATAGAACATAGCAGAGAATATGACATATAGAACATAGCAGAGAATATGACATATAGAACATAGCAGAGAATATGACATATAGAACATAGCAGAGAATATGACATATAGAACATAGCAGAGAATATGACATATAGAACATAGCAGAGAATATGACATATAGAACATAGCAGAGAATATGACATATAGAACATAGCAGAGAATATGACATATAGAACATAGCAGAGAATATGACATATAGAACATAGCAGAGAATATGACATATAGAACATAGCAGAGAATATGACATATAGAACATAGCAGAGAATATGACATATAGAACATAGCAGAGAATATGACATATAGAACATAGCAGAGAATATGACATATAGAACATAGCAGAGAATATGACATATAGAACATAGCAGAGAATATGACATATAGAACATAGCAGAGAATATGACATATAGAACATAGCAGAGAATATGACATATAGAACATAGCAGAGAATATGACATATAGAACATAGCAGAGAATATGACATATAGAACATAGCAGAGAATATGACATATAGAACATAGCAGAGAATATGACATATAGAACATAGCAGAGAATATGACATATAGAACATAGCAGAGAATATGACATATAGAACATAGCAGAGAATATGACATATAGAACATAGCAGAGAATATGACATATAGAACATAGCAGAGAATATGACATAGAACATAGCAGAGAATATGACATATAGAACATAGCAGAGAATATGACATATAGAACATAGCAGAGAATATGACATATAGAACATAGCAGAGAATATGACATATAGAACATAGCAGAGAATATGACATATAGAACATAGCAGAGAATATGACATATAGAACATAGCAGAGAATATGACATATAGAACATAGCAGAGAATATGACATATAGAACATAGCAGAGAATATGACATATAGAACATAGCAGAGAATATGACATATAGAACATAGCAGAGAATATGACATATAGAACATAGCAGAGAATATGACATATAGAACATAGCAGAGAATATGACATATAGAACATAGCAGAGAATATGACATATAGAACATAGCAGAGAATATGACATATAGAACATAGCAGAGAATATGACATATAGAACATAGCAGAGAATATGACATATAGAACATAGCAGAGAATATGACATATAGAACATAGCAGAGAATATGACATATAGAACATAGCAGAGAATATGACATATAGAACATAGCAGAGAATATGACATATAGAACATAGCAGAGAATATGACATATAGAACATAGCAGAGAATATGACATATAGAACATAGCAGAGAATATGACATATAGAACATAGCAGAGAATATGACATATAGAACATAGCAGAGAATATGACATATAGAACATAGCAGAGAATATGACATATAGAACATAGCAGAGAATATGACACATAGAACATAGAACATAGCAGAGAATATGACGTATAGAACATAGAACATAGCAGAGAATATGACATATAGAACATAGAACATAGCAGAGAATATGACATATAGAACATAGCAGAGAATATGACATATAGAACATAGCAGAGAATATGACATATAGAACATAGCAGAGAATATGACATATAGAACATAGCAGAGAATATGACATATAGAACATAGCAGAGAATATGACATATAGAACATAGCAGAGAATATGACGTATAGAACATAGAACATAGCAGAGAATATGACATATAGAACATAGCAGAGAATATGACATATAGAACATAGCAGAGAATATGACATATAGAACATAGCAGAGAATATGACATATAGAACATAGCAGAGAATATGACATATAGAACATAGCAGAGAATATGACATATAGAACATAGCAGAGAATATGACATATAGAACATAGCAGAGAATATGACATATAGAACATAGCAGAGAATATGACATATAGAACATAGCAGAGAATATGACATATAGAACATAGCAGAGAATATGACATATAGAACATAGCAGAGAATATGACATATAGAACATAGCAGAGAATATGACATATAGAACATAGCAGAGAATATGACATATAGAACATAGCAGAGAATATGACATATAGAACATAGCAGAGAATATGACATATAGAACATAGCAGAGAATATGACATATAGAACATAGCAGAGAATATGACATATAGAACATAGCAGAGAATATGACATATAGAACATAGCAGAGAATATGACATATAGAACATAGCAGAGAATATGACATATAGAACATAGCAGAGAATATGACATATAGAACATAGCAGAGAATATGACATATAGAACATAGCAGAGAATATGACATATAGAACATAGCAGAGAATATGACATATAGAACATAGCAGAGAATATGACATATAGAACATAGCAGAGAATATGACATATAGAACATAGCAGAGAATATGACATATAGAACATAGCAGAGAATATGACATATAGAACATAGCAGAGAATATGACATATAGAACATAGCAGAGAATATGACATATAGAACATAGCAGAGAATATGACATATAGAACATAGCAGAGAATATGACATATAGAACATAGCAGAGAATATGACATATAGAACATAGCAGAGAATATGACATATAGAACATAGCAGAGAATATGACATATAGAACATAGCAGAGAATATGACACATAGAACATAGAACATAGCAGAGAATATGACGTATAGAACATAGAACATAGCAGAGAATATGACATATAGAACATAGCAGAGAATATGACATATAGAACATAGAACATAGCAGAGAATATGACATATAGAACATAGCAGAGAATATGACATATAGAACATAGCAGAGAATATGACATATAGAACATAGCAGAGAATATGACATATAGAACATAGCAGAGAATATGACATATAGAACATAGCAGAGAATATGACATATAGAACATAGCAGAGAATATGACATATAGAACATAGCAGAGAATATGACATATAGAACATAGCAGAGAATATGACATATAGAACATAGCAGAGAATATGACATATAGAACATAGCAGAGAATATGACACATAGAACATAGAACATAGCAGAGAATATGACGTATAGAACATAGAACATAGCAGAGAATATGACATATAGAACATAGCAGAGAATATGACATATAGAACATAGCAGAGAATATGACATATAGAACATAGCAGAGAATATGACATATAGAACATAGCAGAGAATATGACATATAGAACATAGCAGAGAATATGACATATAGAACATAGCAGAGAATATGACATATAGAACATAGCAGAGAATATGACATATAGAACATAGCAGAGAATATGACATATAGAACATAGCAGAGAATATGACATATAGAACATAGCAGAGAATAGGATATATAGAATATAGAACATAGCAGAGAATAGGACATATAGAATATAGAACATAGCAGAGAATATGACATATAGAATATAGCAGAGAATATGACATATAGAATATAGAACATAGCAGAGAATATGACATATAGAATATAGAACATAGCAGAGAATATGACATATAGAATATAGAACATAGCAGAGACTATGACATATAGAATATAGAACATAGCAGAGACTATGACATATAGAACATAGCAGAGAATGACATAGAATGGTCTGCATAGTCTTAAACACAGAGTCACTATGCAGATCTAGGAGAGAGGAGACAAGAGGCGAGGAAGGAAGAGAAGAGGCGGAGCAGAGAGAAGATGAGAAGAGGGAGAGGAGTGGAGTGATGAAGAGGAGTGGTGGAGGAGAGAAGAGGTGGAGGAGAAGAGAGAAGAGGTAGAGAAGAGGAGGTGGTGTGGAGGAGAAAAGAGGAGGTGGAGTGGAGAGGAGAGAAGATAAGAGGGAGAGGAGTGGAGTGATGAAGAGGAGTGGTGGAGGAGAGAAGAGGTGGAGGAGAAGAGAGAAGAGGTAGAGAAGAGGAGGTGGTGGAGAGAAGAGGAGGTGGAGGGGAGAGAAGAGGTGGAGTGGAGTGGAGAGGAGAGAGAAGAGGTGGTGGAGAGGAGAAAAGAGGTGGAGAGGAGAGAAGAGGTGGTGGAGAGGAGAAAAGAGGTGGAGAGGAGAAAAGAGGTGGAGAGGAGAGAAGAGGTGGAGAGGAGAGAAGAGGTGGTGGAGAGGAGAAAAGAGGTGGAGAGGAGAAAAGAGGTGGAGAGGAGAGAAGAGGTGGAGAGGAGAGAAGAGGTGGTGGAGAGGAGAAAAGAGGTGGAGAGGAGAGAAGAGGTGGTGGAGAGGAGAAAAGAGGTGGAGAGGAGAAAAGAGGTGGAGAGGAGAGAAGAGGTGGAGAGGAGAGAAGAGGTGGAGAGGAGAGAAGAGGTGGTGGAGAGGAGAAAAGAGGTGGAGAGGAGAGAAGAGGTGGTGGAGAGGAGAAAAGAGGTGGAGAGGAGAAAAGAGGTGGAGAGGAGAGAAGAGGTGGAGAGGAGAGAAGAGGTGGTGGAGAGGAGAAAAGAGGTGGAGAGGAGAGAAGAGGTGGAGAGGAGAGAAGAGGTGGTGGAGAGGAGAAAAGAGGTGGAGAGGAGAGAAGAGGTGGAGAGGAGAGAAGAGGTGGTGGAGAGGAGAAAAGAGGTGGAGAGGAGAGAAGAGGTGGAGAGGAGAGAAGAGGTGGTGGAGAGGAGAAGAGGTGGAGAGGAGAAAAGAGGTGGAGAGGAGAGAAGAGGTGGAGAGGAGAGAAGAGGTGGTGGAGAGGAGAAAAGAGGTGGAGAGGAGAGAAGAGGTGGAGAGGAGAGAAGAGGTGGAGAGGAGTGAGGAGGTGGAGAGGAGTGAGGAGGTGGAGAGGAGGTGGAGAGAGGAGGTGGAGGAGAATAGAAAGGAATAATTAGTTCATTTAGTCTGAAATCAATTTGGGATAGCGACTTTCCGATTTACACGACTTGATTTGCGAAGACAAAAGACTCGGCCTAAAAAAAGCACCCTATTCCCCGTGTAGTCCCCACAGGCTCCCGGGTCAAGAGGAGTGTACTATCTAGGGAACAAGGTAGCATGTGGAACACTCTCTCCAAGCCAGAGAAATGGGCCTGCCTGGAATCTGATCAATTATTGACACAATCCTGAATGTTAAATAGTTGAAAAGGCGTGGTGTGTGTCGAGTGGAGACGGAACGGAACAATTGAATGACTGTGTAATTAACGTTACATAATCACAACAATGAACAACGACACAGACACAGACAGCCGTTGACAGAGTGAGGGTAATTACATGCTTTATTCATAACGATACTCCTCACCCTCCAGATTACTCAATCACGTCTCTCCTCTCCACTACATCTTCTCTCCTCCCTTGTCCTCACCCTCCTCCCTGGTTTGTCCTCCCTCTCTCCTCCATGGTTTGTCCTCCCTCTATTCCCTCTATGGTTTGTCCTCCCTCCATGGTTTGTCCTCCCTCCATGGTTTGTCCTCCCTCTATGGTTTGTCCTCCCTCCATGGTTTGTCCTCCCTCTATTCCCTCCATGGTTTGTCCTCCCTCCATGGTTTGTCCTCCCTCCATGGTTTGTCCTCCCTCCATGGTTTGTCCTCCCTCCATGGTTTGTCCTCCCTCTATGGTTTGTCCTCCCTCTATGGTTTGTCCTCCCTCTATGGTTTGTCCTCCCTCTATGGTTTGTCCTCCCTCTATGGTTTGTCCTCCCTCTATGGTTTGTCCTCCCTCTATGGTTTGTCCTCCCTCTATGGTTTGTCCTCCCTCTTATCCCTCGCTGGTTTGTCCATCCTCTCCTCCCTCCCTGGTTTGTCCATCCTCTCTTCCCTCCCTGGTTGGTCCTCCCCCTCTGCTCCCTGGTATGTCCTCACTCTCTCCTCCCTGGTTTGTCCTCCCTCTCTCCTCCCTGGTTTGTACTCCCTCTCTCTTCCCTCCCTGGTTTGTCCTCCCCCTCTCCTCCCACCCTGGTTTGTCCTCCCCCTCTCCTCCCACCCTGGTTTGTCCTCCCTCCCTGGTTTGTCCTCCCCCTCTCCTCCCTCCCTGGTTTGTCCTCCCCCTCTGGTTGGTCCTCCCCCTCTCCTCCCTCCCTGGTTGGTCCTCCCCCTCTCCTCCCTCCCTGGTTGGTCCTCCCCCTCACCTCCCTGGTTGGTCCTCCCCCTCTCCTCCCTGGTTTGTCCTCCCCCTCTCCTCCCTGGTTTGTCCTCCCCCTCTCCTCCCTCCCTGGTTTGTCCTCCCCCTCTCCTCCCTCCCTGGTTTGTCCTCCCCCTCTCCTCCCTCCCTGGTTTGTCCTCCCTCCCTGGTTTGTCCTCCCCCTCTCCTCCCTCCCTGGTTTGTCCTCCCCCTCTCCTCCCTCCCTGGTTGGTCCTCCCCCTCTCCTCCCTCCCTGGTTGGTCCTCCCCCTCTCCTCCCTCCCTGGTTGGTCCTCCCCCTCTCCTCCCTCCCTGGTTGGTCCTCCCCCTCTCCTCCCTCTCTGGTTGGTCCTCCCCCTCTCCTCCCTCCCTGGTTGGTCCTCCCCCTCTCCTCCCTCCCTGGTTGGTCCTCCCCCTCTCCTCCCTCCCTGGTTGGTCCTCCCCCTCTCCTCCCTCCCTGGTTGGTCCTCCCCCTCTCCTCCCTCCCTGGTTGGTCCTCCCCCTCTCCTCCCTCCCTGGTTGGTCCTCCCCCTCTCCTCCCTCCCTGGTTGGTCCTCCCCCTCTCCTCCCTCCCTGGTTGGTCCTCCCCCTCTCCTCCCTCCCTGGTTGGTCCTCCCCCTCTCCTCCCTCTCTGGTTGGTCCTCCCCCTCTCCTCCCTCTCTGGTTGGTCCTCCCCCTCTCCTCCCTCTCTGGTTGGTCCTCCCCCTCTCCTCCCTCTCTGGTTGGTCCTCCCCCTCTCCTCCCTCCCTGGTTGGTCCTCCCCCTCCTCCCTGGTTGGTCCTCCCCCTCCTCCCTGGTTTGTCCTCCCCCTCCTCCCTGGTTTGTCCTCCCCCTCCTCCCTGGTTTGTCCTCCCCCTCCTCCCTGGTTTGTCCTCCCCCTCCTCCCTGGTTTGTCCTCCCCCTCCTCCCTGGTTTGTCCTCCCCCTCCTCCCTGGTTTGTCCTCCCCCTCCTCCCTGGTTTGTCCTCCCCCTCCTCCCTGGTTTGTCCTCCCCCTCCTCCCTGGTTTGTCCTCCCCCTCCTCCCTGGTTTGTCCTCCCCCTCCTCCCTGGTTTGTCCTCCCCCTCCTCCCTGGTTTGTCCTCCCCCTCCTCCCTGGTTTGTCCTCCCTCTCCTCCCTTGTCCTCCCTCTCCTCCCTTGTCCTCCCTCTCCTCCCTTGTCCTCCTTCTCCTCCCTTGTCCTCCCTCTCCTCCCTTGTCCTCCCTCTCCTCCCTTGTCCTCCCTCTCCTCCCTTGTCCTCCCTCTCCTCCCTTGTCCTCCCTCTCTTTTCCCTTATTTTCTCTCCAGTTTTTTGTTTCTCCTCTGTCTCTGTCCATGTCTCATTCTCCCTGTCCTCTCCTTTTCACTCTCCCTAAGACAGACCATTTCTGTGTTCACTCTGTGTGTGTGTGTGTGTGATTAAACAGCCCATTTCTACAGTGCGTTTCAGTCTCTCCCCAGGGGTAACTAAAGCCGTGTTCACACTGCAGGCATTAATGCTCAAATCCGTTTTGGAATAGTGACTGTCCAAACAGCATGTTACAACCCACCAAATGGGACGTGTGTGTTCACTCAGCAGTCATTGGCTGACATGGCTACGCTAGCTGTCATAGTAACGTCAGGCGTGTGAGCGGTGGTGTAGGCTGATTGGTGGTGGTGCTCGTGCTTCCTATCACTCAGAAGTTATGTAACAAGCTACGGTGACAACGCCTGCCATGGACGTTTCCAATGACAACAACGCCTGCCATGGACGTTTCCAATGACAACAACGCCTGCCATGGACGTTTCCAATGACAACAACGCCTGCCATGGACGTTTCCAATGACAACAACGCCTGCCATGGACGTTTCCAATGACAACAACGCCTGCCATGGACGTTTCCAATGACAACAACGCCTGCCATGGACGTTTCCTATGACAACAACGCCTGCCATGGACGTTTCCTATGACAACAACGCCTGCCATGGACGTTTCCAATGACAACAACGCCTGCCATGGACGTTTCCAATGACAACAACGCCTGCCATGGACGTTTCCAATGACAACAACGCCTGCCATGGACGTTTCCAATGACAACAACGCCTGCCATGGACGTTTCCAATGACAACAACGCCTGCCATGGACGTTTCCAATGACCAAACGCCTGCCATGGACGTTTCCAATGACAACAACGCCTGTCATGGACGTTTCCTATGACAACAACGCCTGCCATGGACGTTTCCTATGACAACAACGCCTGCCATGGACGTTTCCTATGACCAAACGCCTGCCATGGACGTTTCCTATGACAACAACGCCTGCCATGGACGTTTCCTATGACAACAACGACTGCCATGGACGTTTCCTATGACAACAACGCCTGCCATGGACGTTTCCTATGACCAAACGCCTGCCATGGACGTTTCCTATGACAACAACGCCTGCCATGGACGTTTCCAATGACAACAACGCCTGCCATGGACGTTTTCTATGACCAAACGCCTGCCATGAACGTTTCCTATGACAAAAACGCCTGCCATGGACGTTTTCTATGACCAAACGCCTGCCATGGACGTTTCCTATGACAACAACGCCTGCCATGGACGTTTCCTATGACAACAACGCCTGCCATGGACGTTTTCTATGACCAAACGCCTGCCATGGACGTTTCCTATGACAACAACGCCTGCCATGGACGTTTCCTATGACAACAACGCCTGCCATGGACGTTTCCTATGACAACAACGCCTGCCATGGACGTTTCCTATGACAACAACGCCTGCCATGGACGTTTCCTATGACAACAACGCCTGCCATGGACGTTTCCTAGTTGCTTTGAACGTTCAGAAGCATAGTGTAAGAACACTTAAAGGCTCAAAGGAAAATATGAGTCCACTCTGGCTAGCCACAGCAGTCCGCTAGCCGTTCAGCCACAGCAGTCCGCTAGCCGTTCAGCCACAGCAGTCCGCTAGCCGTTCAGCCACAGCAGTCCGCTAGCCGTTCAGCCACAGCAGTCCGCTAGCCAGCCAGCCACAGCAGTCCGCTAGCCAGCCAGCCACAGCAGTCCGCTAGCCAGCCAGCCACAGCAGTCCGCTAGCCAGCCACAGCAGTCCGCTAGCCAGCCACAGCAGTCCGCTAACTAGCCACAGCAGTCAGCTAGCTATGTAGCTGTTTAGCTTTCTAGCACATTCACTCATTAGTTTGTAAACAATAATACAAGCTAGTTAGCTACCACATGTTCTTGTCAGACTGTCCACAGACCTAGCTAGCAAGCAACATCGCTATAGTTAACCTGTGAGAACTGCTACAAGCATTCATTTCGTTGTCCCCTTTCCACTGGCGGCACTGTAGAGCCTAAATAGATATGTGCCGTTGGAAAGCTGGGATTCCCCTCTATTAAACAGTAGCCATGTAATTGTGACAACGTAGAAATATTCTAATCCATGTCATTGAGATGGTAGGTCTACATGGGATCAGACACAGCAGGAGATGGTAGGTCTACACGGGATCAGACACAGCAGGAGATGGTAGGTCTACACGGGATCAGACACAGCAGGAGATGGTAGGTCTACACGGGATCAGACACAGGAGGAGATGGTAGGTCTACATGGGATCAGACACAGCAGGAGATGGTAGGTCTACACGGGATCAGACACAGCAGGAGATGGTAGGTCTACACGGGATCAGACACAGCAGGAGATGGTAGGTCTACACGGGATCAGACACAGGAGGAGATGGTAGGTCTACATGGGATCAGACACAGCAGGAGATGGTAGGTCTACATGGGATCAGACACAGCAGGAGATGGTAGGTCTACATGGGATCAGACACAGCAGGAGATGGTAGGTCTACATGGGATCAGACACAGCAGGAGATGGTAGGTCTACATGGGATCAGACACAGCAGGAGATGGTAGGTCTACATGGGATCAGACACAGGAGGAGATGGTAGGTCTACATGGGATCAGACACAGCAGGAGATGGTAGGTCTACGCGGGATCAGACACAGGAGGAGATGGTAGGTCTACGCGGGATCAGACACAGCAGGAGATGGTAGGTCTACGCGGGTTCAGACACAGCAGGAGATGGTAGGTCTACGCGGGATCAGACACAGCAGGAGATGGTAGGTCTACATGGGATCAGACACAGCAGGAGATGGTAGGTCTACATGGGATCAGACACAACAGGAGATGGTAGGTCTACATGGGATCAGACACGGCAGGAGATGGTAGGTCTACATGGGATCAGACACGGCAGGAGATGGTAGGTCTACACGGGATCAGACACGGCAGGAGATGGTAGGTCTACACGGGACCAGACACGGCAGGAGATGGTAGGTCTACACGGGATCAGACACAGCAGGAGATGGTAGGTCTACACGGGATCAGACACAGCAGGAGATGGTAGGTCTACATGGGATCAGACACAGCAGGAGATGGTAGGTCTACACGGGATCAGACACAGCAGGAGATGGTAGGTCTACACGGGATCAGACACAGCAGGAGATGGTAGGTCTACACGGGATCAGACAGCAGGAGATGGTAGGTCTACACGGGATCAGACAGCAGGAGATGGTAGGTCTACACGGGATCAGACACAGCAGGAGATGGTAGGTCTACATGGGATCAGACACAGCAGGAGATGGTAGGTCTACATGGGATCGAGGGGTCGACGGTAGAGCGAGGGGCCGACGGTAGAGCGAGGGGCCGACGGTGGAGCGAGCGGCCGACGGTGGAGCGAGGGGCCGACGGTGGAGCGAGGGGCCGACGGTGGAGCGAGGGGCCGGCGGTGGAGCGAGGGGCCGGCGGTAGAGCGAGGGGCCGACGGTAGAGCGAGGGGCCGACGGTAGAGCGAGGGGCCGACGGTAGAGCGAGGGGCCGACGGTAGAGCGAGGGGCCGACGGTAGAGCGAGGGGCCGACGGTAGAGAAAGAGTCTGAAGGTAGAGGCTGAAGGTAGAGAAAGAGTCTGAGGGTCGAGGCTGAAGGTAGAGAAAGAGTCTGAAGGTAGAGGCTGAATGTAGAGAAAGAGTCTGAGGGTAGAGGCTGAAGTAGAGGCCAGTTCTCCAGTATAAATATTGTTTTGTTTCTGCATAAAGCCTTAATGAGATAACAGCATGTCAGCAGTGAAAAGCTGTCAGTGAGCTGTGTGTCTCCTCTTACCCAGGACCTCCTGTGAGGGAGGCAGACTGAGGCTGGTCTCTCCTGCAGCAGCAGCCAGAGGGATAGTGCCCCCTGTCTGTAGTGAGCGGAGGTGTTCCCTCAAACACTCCACTTCTGCCCTCAGCGCCTCCACTTCCTCCACACGCTGCTGTTTGGCCATGCTCGTAGGGTTCAGACTGAAGTGGAGGACTTTGGTTTTGACCGGATTGTAGTCTCCCTGGAGAGAGAGAGGGGAAGAGAGAGAGAGAGGGGAAGAGAGAGAGAGAGGGGAAGAGAGAGAGAGAGGGGAAGAGAGAGAGAGAGGGGAAGAGAGAGAGAGGGGAGAGAGAGAGAGAGGGGAAGAGAGAGAGAGGGGAAGAGAGAGAGAGGGGAAGAGAGAGAGAGGGGAAGAGAGAGAGGGGAAGAGAGAAAGAGAGATATGTTTTAGAAACACACCAGAACTGAATCTTACCAGAACACTGGTCATCTTTTTACATCCATTTTCATGACAATTCCACATGTTGAATCAGTGCAAACAGCAGGAGATCTCTCCATCACACCACGGGACAGTAAGAGACGGGACTAACAGCAGGAGATCTATCAATCACACCACGGGACAGTAAGAGACAGGACTAACAGCAGGAGGTCTCTCCATCACACCACGGGACAGTAAGAGACTACCAGCAGGAGATCTCTCCATCACACCACGGGACAGCAAGAGACTACCAGCAGGAGATCTCTCCATCACACCACGGGACAGTAAGAGACGGGACAACCAGCAGGAGGTCTCTCCATCACACCACGGGACAGTAAGAGACTACCAGCAGGAGATCTCTCCATCACACCACGGGACAGTAAGAGACGGGACTACCAGCAGGAGATCTCTTCATCACACCACGGGACAGTAAGAGACTGGACTACCAGCAGGAGATCTCTTCATCACACCACGGGACAGTAAGAGAAAACCAGCAGGAGATCTCTTCATCACACCACGGGACAGTAAGAGACTACCAGCAGGAGATCTCTCCATCACACCACGGGACAGTAAGAGACAACCAGCAGGAGATCTCTCCATCACACCACGGGACAGTAAGAGACAACCAGCAGGAGATCTCTCCATCACACCACGGGACAGTAAGAGACGGGACTACCAGCAGGAGGTCTCTCCATCACACCACGGGACAGTAAGAGACCACCAGCAGGATATCTCTCCATCACACCACGGGACAGTAAGAGACTACCAGCAGGAGATCTCTCCATCACACCACGGGACAGTAAGAGACCACCAGCAGGAGATCTCTCCATCACACCACGGGACAGTAAGAGACGGGACTACCAGCAGGAGATCTCTCCATCACACCACGGGACAGTAAGAGACTACCAGCAGGAGATCTCTCCATCACACCACGGGACAGTAAGAGACGGGACTACCAGCAGGAGATCTCTCCATCACACCACGGGACAGTAAGAGACGGGACTACCAGCAGGAGATCTCTCCATCACACCACGGGACAGTAAGAGACTACCAGCAGGAGATCTCTCCATCACACCACGGGACAGTAAGAGACGAGACCACCAGCAGGAGATCTCTCCATCACACCACGGGACAGTAAGAGACGAGACCACCAGCAGGAGATCTCTCCATCACACCACGGGACAGTAAGAGACTACCAGCAGGAGGTCTCTCCATCACACCACGGGACAGCAAGAGACTACCAGCAGGAGATCTCTCCATCACACCACGGGACAGTAAGAGACGGGACTACCAGCAGGAGATCTCTCCATCACACCACGGGACAGTAAGAGACGGGACTACCAGCAGGAGATCTCTCCATCACACCACGGGACAGTAAGAGACAACCAGCAGGAGATCTCTCCATCACACCACGGGACAGTAAGAGACTACCAGCAGGAGATCTCTCCATCACACCACGGGACAGTAAGAGACTACCAGCAGGAGATCTCTCCATCACACCACGGGACAGTAAGAGACTACCAGCAGGAGGTCTCTCCATCACACCACGGGACAGTAAGAGACTACCAGCAGGAGGTCTCTCCATCACACCACGGGACAGTAAGAGACGGGACTACCAGCAGGAGATCTCTCCGTCACACCACGGGACAGTAAGAGACGAGACCAGCAGCAGGTCTCTCCATCACACCACGGGACAGTAAGAGACGAGACCAGCAGGAGATCTCTCCATCACACCACGGGACAGTAAGAGACGGGACTACCAGCAGGAGATCTCTCCATCACACCACGGGACAGTAAGAGACTACCAGCAGGAGATCTCTCCATCACACCACGGGACAGTAAGAGACTACCAGCAGGAGGTCTCTCCATCACACCACGGGACAGTAAGAGACAACCAGCAGGAGATCTCTCCATCACACCACGGGACAGTAAGAGACGGGACTACCAGCAGGAGATCTCTCCATCACACCACGGGACAGTAAGAGACTACCAGCAGGAGATCTCTCCATCACACCACGGGACAGTAAGAGACAACCAGCAGGAGATCTCTCCATCACACCACGGGACAGTAAGAGACTACCAGCAGGAGATCTCTCCATCACACCACGGGACAGTAAGAGACTGGACTACCAGCAGGAGATCTCTCCATCACACCACGGGACAGTAAGAGACGGGACTACCAGCAGGAGATCTCTCCATCACACCACGGGACAGTAAGAGACGAGACCAGCAGCAGGAGATCTCTCCATCACACCACGGGACAGTAAGAGACTACCAGCAGGAGATCTCTCCATCACACCACGGGACAGTAAGAGACAACCAGCAGGAGATCTCTCCATCACACCACGGGACAGTAAGAGACTACCAGCAGGAGATCTCTCCATCACACCACGGGACAGTAAGAGACAACCAGCAGATCTCTCCATCACACCACGGGACAGTAAGAGACGGGACTACCAGCAGGAGGTCTCTCCATCACACCACGGGACAGTAAGAGACAACCAGCAGGAGATCTCTCCATCACACCACGGGACAGTAAGAGACTACCAGCAGGAGATCTCTTCATCACACCACGGGACAGTAAGAGACAACCAGCAGGAGGTCTCTCCATCACACCACGGGACAGTAAGAGACGGGACAACCAGCAGGAGATCTCTCCATCACACCACGGGACAGTAAGAGACTACCAGCAGGAGATCTCTCCATCACACCACGGGACAGTAAGAGCCAACCAGCAGGAGATCTCTCCATCACACCACGGGACAGTAAGAGACAACCAGCAGGAGATCTCTCCATCACACCACGGGACAGTAAGAGACGGGGTAACCAGCAGGAGATCTCTCCATCACACCACGGGACAGTAAGAGACGGGGTAACCAGCAGGAGATCTCTCCATCACACCACGGGACAGTAAGAGACTACCAGCAGGAGATCTCTCCATCACACCACGGTACAGTAAGAGACAACCAGCAGGAGATCTCTCCATCACACCACGGGACAGTAAGAGACGGGACTACCAGCAGGAGATCTCTCCATCACACCACGGGACAGTAAGAGACAACCAGCAGGAGATCTCTCCATCACACCACGGGACAGTAAGAGACTACCAGCAGGAGATCTCTCCATCACACCACGGGACAGCAAGAGACTACCAGCAGGAGATCTCTCCATCACACCACGGGACAGTAAGAGACTGGACTACCAGCAGGAGATCTCTCCATCACACCACGGGACAGTAAGAGACGAGACCACCAGCAGGAGATCTCTCCATCACACCACGGGACAGTAAGAGACAACCAGCAGGAGATCTCTCCATCACACCACGGGACAGTAAGAGACGAGACCACCAGCAGGAGATCTCTCCATCACACCACGGGACAGTAAGAGACTACCAGCAGGAGATCTCTCCATCACACCACGGGACAGTAAGAGACGGGACTACCAGCAGGAGATCTATCAATCACACCACGGGACAGTAAGAGACAACCAGCAGGAGATCTCTCCATCACACCACGGGACAGTAAGAGACGGGACAACCAGCAGGAGGTCTCTCCATCACACCACGGGACAGTAAGAGACTGGACTACCAGCAGGAGGTCTCTCCATCACACCACGGGACAGTAAGAGACTACCAGCAGGAGATCTCTCCATCACACCACGGGACAGTAAGAGACTACCAGCAGGAGATCTCTCCATCACACCACGGGACAGTAAGAGACGGGACTACCAGCAGGAGATCTCTCCATCACACCACGGGACAGTAAGAGACTACCAGCAGGAGATCTCTCCATCACACCACGGGACAGTAAGAGACTACCAGCAGGAGATCTCTCCATCACACCACGGGACAGTAAGAGACTACCAGCAGGAGATCTCTCCATCACACCACGGGACAGTAAGAGACGGGACTACCAGCAGGAGATCTCTCCATCACACCACGGGACAGTAAGAGACAACCAGCAGGAGATCTCTCCATCACACCACGGGACAGTAAGAGACTACCAGCAGGAGGTCTCTCCATCACACCACGGGACAGTAAGAGACTACCAGCAGGAGATCTCTCCATCACACCACGGGACAGTAAGAGACGGGACTACCAGCAGGAGATCTCTCCATCACACCACGGGACAGTAAGAGACGGGACTACCAGCAGGAGATCTCTCCATCACACCACGGGACAGTAAGAGACAACCAGCAGGAGATCTCTCCATCACACCACGGGACAGTAAGAGACTACCAGCAGGAGATCTCTCCATCACACCACGGGACAGTAAGAGACGGGACTACCAGCAGGAGATCTCTCCATCACACCACGGGACAGTAAGAGACTACCAGCAGGAGATCTCTCCATCACACCACGGGACAGTAAGAGACTACCAGCAGGAGATCTCTCCATCACACCACGGGACAGTAAGAGACGGGACTACCAGCAGGAGATCTCTCCATCACACCACGGGACAGTAAGAGACAACCAGCAGGAGATCTCTCCATCACACCACGGGACAGTAAGAGACGGGACTACCAGCAGGAGATCTCTCCATCACACCACGGGACAGTAAGAGACAACCAGCAGGAGATCTCTCCATCACACCACGGGACAGTAAGAGACTACCAGCAGGAGATCTCTCCATCACACCACGGGACAGTAAGAGACGGGACTACCAGCAGGAGATCTCTCCATCACACCACGGGACAGTAAGAGACGAGACCAGCAGCAGGATATCTCTCCATCACACCACGGGACAGTAAGAGACTACCAGCAGGAGATCTCTCCATCACACCACGGGACAGTAAGAGACGGGACAACCAGCAGGATATCTCTCCATCACACCACGGGACAGTAAGAGACGGGACAAACAGCAGGAGATCTCTCCATCACACCACGGGACAGTAAGAGACAACCAGCAGGAGATCTCTCCATCACACCACGGGACAGTAAGAGACGGGACCACCAGCAGGAGATCTCTCCATCACACCACGGGACAGTAAGAGACTACCAGCAGGAGATCTCTCCATCACACCACGGGACAGTAAGAGACTACCAGCAGGAGATCTCTCCATCACACCACGGGACAGTAAGAGACGGGACTACCAGCAGGAGATCTCTCCATCACACCACGGGACAGTAAGAGACGGGACTACCAGCAGGAGATCTCTCCATCACAACACGGGACAGTAAGAGACTACCAGCAGGATATCTCTCCATCACACCACGGGACAGTAAGAGACTGCCAGCAGGAGATCTCTCCATCACACCACGGGACAGTAAGAGATGGGACTACCAGCAGGAGATCTCTCCATCACATCACGGGACAGTAAGAGACTGCCAGCAGGAGATCTCTCCATCACACCATGGGACAGTAAGAGACAACCAGCAGGAGATCTCTCCATCACACCACGGGACAGTAAGAGACTACCAGCAGGAGATCTCTCCATCACACCACGGGACAGTAAGAGACTACCAGCAGGAGATCTCTCCATCACACCACGGGACAGTAAGAGACGGGACTACCAGCAGGAGATCTCTCCATCACACCACGGGACAGTAAGAGACAACCAGCAGGAGATCTCTCCATCACACCACGGGACAGTAAGAGACTACCAGCAGGAGATCTCTCCATCACACCACGGGACAGTAAGAGACAACCAGCAGGAGATCTCTCCATCACACCACGGGACAGTAAGAGACGAAACAACCAGCAGGAGATCTCTCCATCACACCACGGGACAGTAAGAGACAACCAGCAGGAGATCTCTCCATCACACCACGGGACAGTAAGAGACGGGGGAACCAGCAGGAGATCTCTCCATCACACCACGGGACAGTAAGAGACTGGACTACCAGCAGGAGATCTCTCCATCACACCACGGGACAGTAAGAGACTGGACTACCAGCAGGAGATCTCTCCATCACACCACGGGACAGTAAGAGACGGGACAACCAGCAGGAGATCTCTCCATCACACCACGGGACAGTAAGAGACGGGACAACCAGCAGGAGATCTCTCCATCACACCACGGGACAGTAAGAGACGGGACAACCAGCAGGAGATCTCTCCATCACACCACGGGACAGTAAGAGACGAGACAACCAGCAGGAGATCTCTCCATCACACCACGGGACAGTAAGAGACGGGACTACCAGCAGGAGATCTCTCCATCACACCACGGGACAGTAAGAGACTACCAGCAGGAGATCTCTCCATCACACCACGGGACAGTAAGAGACTGGACTACCAGCAGGAGATCTCTCCATCACACCACGGGACAGTAAGAGACTGCCAGCAGGAGATCTCTCCATCACACCACGGGACAGTAAGAGACTACCAGCAGGAGATCTCTCCATCACAACACGGGACAGTAAGAGACTACCAGCAGGAGATCTCTCCATCACACCACGGGACAGTAAGAGATGGGACTACCAGCAGGAGATCTCTCCATCACACCACGGGACAGTAAGAGACGGGACTACCAGCAGGAGATCTCTCCATCACACCACGGGACAGTAAGAGACTACCAGCAGGAGATCTCTCCATCACACCACGGGACAGTAAGAGACAACCAGCAGGAGATCTCTCCATCACACCACGGGACAGTAAGAGACGAAACAACCAGCAGGAGATCTCTCCATCACACCACGGGACAGTAAGAGACGGGACTACCAGCAGGAGATCTCTCCATCACACCACGGGACAGTAAGAGACAACCAGCAGGAGATCTCTCCATCACACCACGGGACAGTAAGAGACTACCAGCAGGAGATCTCTCCATCACACCACGGGACAGTAAGAGACGGGACTACCAGCAGGAGATCTCTCCATCACACCACGGGACAGTAAGAGACTACCAGCAGGAGATCTCTCCATCACACCACGGGACAGTAAGAGACTACCAGCAGGAGATCTCTCCATCACACCACGGGACAGTAAGAGACGGGACTACCAGCAGGAGATCTCTCCATCACACCACGGGACAGTAAGAGACAACCAGCAGGAGATCTCTCCATCACACCACGGGACAGTAAGAGACGGGACTACCAGCAGGAGATCTCTCCATCACACCACGGGACAGTAAGAGACAACCAGCAGGAGATCTCTCCATCACACCACGGGACAGTAAGAGACTACCAGCAGGAGATCTCTCCATCACACCACGGGACAGTAAGAGACGGGACTACCAGCAGGAGATCTCTCCATCACACCACGGGACAGTAAGAGACGAGACCAGCAGCAGGATATCTCTCCATCACACCACGGGACAGTAAGAGACTACCAGCAGGAGATCTCTCCATCACACCACGGGACAGTAAGAGACGGGACAACCAGCAGGATATCTCTCCATCACACCACGGGACAGTAAGAGACGGGACAAACAGCAGGAGATCTCTCCATCACACCACGGGACAGTAAGAGACAACCAGCAGGAGATCTCTCCATCACACCACGGGACAGTAAGAGACGGGACCACCAGCAGGAGATCTCTCCATCACACCACGGGACAGTAAGAGACTACCAGCAGGAGATCTCTCCATCACACCACGGGACAGTAAGAGACTACCAGCAGGAGATCTCTCCATCACACCACGGGACAGTAAGAGACGGGACTACCAGCAGGAGATCTCTCCATCACACCACGGGACAGTAAGAGACGGGACTACCAGCAGGAGATCTCTCCATCACAACACGGGACAGTAAGAGACTACCAGCAGGATATCTCTCCATCACACCACGGGACAGTAAGAGACTGCCAGCAGGAGATCTCTCCATCACACCACGGGACAGTAAGAGATGGGACTACCAGCAGGAGATCTCTCCATCACATCACGGGACAGTAAGAGACTGCCAGCAGGAGATCTCTCCATCACACCACGGGACAGTAAGAGACTACCAGCAGGAGATCTCTCCATCACACCATGGGACAGTAAGAGACAACCAGCAGGAGATCTCTCCATCACACCACGGGACAGTAAGAGACTACCAGCAGGAGATCTCTCCATCACACCACGGGACAGTAAGAGACTACCAGCAGGAGATCTCTCCATCACACCACGGGACAGTAAGAGACGGGACTACCAGCAGGAGATCTCTCCATCACACCACGGGACAGTAAGAGACGGGACTACCAGCAGGAGATCTCTCCATCACACCACGGGACAGTAAGAGACAACCAGCAGGAGATCTCTCCATCACACCACGGGACAGTAAGAGACTACCAGCAGGAGATCTCTCCATCACACCACGGGACAGTAAGAGACAACCAGCAGGAGATCTCTCCATCACACCACGGGACAGTAAGAGACGAAACAACCAGCAGGAGATCTCTCCATCACACCATGGGACAGTAAGAGACAACCAGCAGGAGATCTCTCCATCACACCACGGGACAGTAAGAGACGGGGGAACCAGCAGGAGATCTCTCCATCACACCACGGGACAGTAAGAGACTGGACTACCAGCAGGAGATCTCTCCATCACACCACGGGACAGTAAGAGACTGGACTACCAGCAGGAGATCTCTCCATCACACCACGGGACAGTAAGAGACGGGACAACCAGCAGGAGATCTCTCCATCACACCACGGGACAGTAAGAGACGGGACAACCAGCAGGAGATCTCTCCATCACACCACGGGACAGTAAGAGACGGGACAACCAGCAGGAGATCTCTCCATCACACCACGGGACAGTAAGAGACTGCCAGCAGGAGATCTCTCCATCACACCACGGGACAGTAAGAGACTACCAGCAGGAGATCTCTCCATCACACCACGGGACAGTAAGAGATGGGACTACCAGCAGGAGATCTCTCCATCACACCACGGGACAGTAAGAGACGGGACTACCAGCAGGAGATCTCTCCATCACACCACGGGACAGTAAGAGACGGGACTACCAGCAGGAGATCTCTCCATCACACCACGGGACAGTAAGAGACTACCAGCAGGAGATCTCTCCATCACACCACGGGACAGTAAGAGACTACCAGCAGGAGATCTCTCCATCACACCACGGGACAGTAAGAGACAACCAGCAGGAGATCTCTCCATCACACCACGGGACAGTAAGAGACGGGACTACCAGCAGGAGGTCTCTCCATCACACCACGGGACAGTAAGAGACTACAAGCAGGAGATCTCTCCATCACACCACGGGACAGTAAGAGACTACCAGCAGGAGATCTCTCCATCACACCACGGGACAGTAAGAGACTACCAGCAGGAGATCTCTCCATCACACCACGGGACAGTAAGAGACGGGACAACCAGCAGGAGATCTCTCCATCACACCACGGGACAGTAAGAGACAACCAGCAGGAGATCTCTCCATCACACCACGGGACAGTAAGAGACGGGACTACCAGCAGGAGATCTCTCCATCACACCACGGGACAGTAAGAGACTACCAGCAGGAGATCTCTCCATCACACCACGGGACAGTAAGAGACTGCCAGCAGGAGATCTCTCCATCACATCACGGGACAGTAAGAGACTGCCAGCAGGAGATCTCTCCATCACACCACGGGACAGTAAGAGACGGGACTACCAGCAGGAGATCTCTCCATCACACCACGGGACAGTAAGAGACGGGACTACCAGCAGGAGATCTCTCCATCACACCACGGGACAGTAAGAGACGGGACTACCAGCAGGAGATCTCTCCATCACACCACGGGACAGTAAGAGACAACCAGCAGGAGGTCTCTCCATCACACCACGGGACAGTAAGAGACGGGACAACCAGCAGGAGATCTCTCCATCACACCACGGGACAGTAAGAGACTGGACTACCAGCAGGAGATCTCTCCATCACACCACGGGACAGTAAGAGACGGGACTACCAGCAGGAGATCTCTCCATCACACCACGGGACAGTAAGAGACGGGGCAACCAGCAGGAGATCTCTCCATCACACCACGGGACAGTAAGAGACAACCAGCAGGAGATCTCTCCATCACACCACGGGACAGTAAGAGACTACCAGCAGGAGATCTCTCCATCACACCACGGGACAGTAAGAGACGGGACTACCAGCAGGAGATCTCTCCATCACACCACGGGACAGTAAGAGACTACCAGCAGGAGATCTCTCCATCACACCACGGGACAGTAAGAGACTACCAGCAGGAGATCTCTCCATCACACCACGGGACAGTAAGAGACGGGACTACCAGCAGGAGATCTCTCCATCACACCACGGGACAGTAAGAGACGGGACTACCAGCAGGAGATCTCTCCATCACACCACGGGACAGTAAGAGACTACCAGCAGGAGATCTCTCCATCACACCACGGGACAGTAAGAGACGGGACTACCAGCAGGAGATCTCTCCATCACACCACGGGACAGTAAGAGACCACCAGCAGGAGATCTCTCCATCACACCACGGGACAGTAAGAGACTACCAGCAGGAGATCTCTCCATCACA